>NW_028158399.1:0-27500 GCF_964263955.1 Coregonus lavaretus
TACAACATACAGGTCACAACATCCAACATACAGGTCACAACATACAACATACAGGTCACAACATCCAACATACAGGTCACAACATACAACATACAGGTCACAACATACAACATACAGGTCACAACATACAACATACAGGTCACAACATACAACATACAGGTTACAACATACAACATACAGGTCACAACATCCAACATACAGGTCACAACATACAACATACAGGTTAAACATACAACATACAGGTTACAACATACAACATACAGGTTACAACATACAACATACAGGTCACAACATACAACATACAGGTCACAACATACAACATACAGGTCACAACATACAACATACAGGTCACAACATACAACATACAGGTCACAACATACAACATACAGGTCACAACATACAGAGTCACAACATACAGGTCACAACATACAACATACAGGTCACATACAACATACAGGTCACAACATACAACATACAGGTCACAACATACAACATACAGGTCACAACATACAACATACAGGTCACAACATACAACATACAGGTCACAACTACAATACAACATACAGGTCACAACATACAACATACAGGTCACAACATCCAACATACAGGTCACAACATACAACATACAGGTCACAACATACAACATACAGGTCACAACATCCAACTACAGGTCACAACATCCAACATACAGGTCACAACATCCAACATACAGGTCACAACATACAACATACAGGTCACAACATACAACATACAGGTCACAACATACAACATACAGGTCACAACATACAACATACAGGTCACAACATACAACATACAGGTCACAACATACAACATACAGGTCACAACATACAACATACAGGTCACAACATCCAACATACAGGTCACAACATACAACATACAGGTCACAACATACAACATACAGGTCACAACAAACCAACATACAGGTCACAACATCCAACATACAGGTCACAACATACAACATACAGGTCACAACATACAACATACAGGTTACAACATAAACAGGTCATCCAAATACAGTCAACATACAACATACAGGTCACAACATACAACATACAGGTCACAACATACAACATACAGGTCACAACATACAACATACAGGTCACAACATACAACATACAGGTCACAACATACAACATACAGGTCAACACATACAACAGTCACAACATCCAACATACAGGTCACAACATCCAACATACAGGTCACAACATCACATACAGGTACAACATACAGGTCACAACATACAACATACAGGTCACAACATCCAACATACAGGTCACAACATCCAACATACAGGTCACAACATACAACATACAGGTCACAACATACAACATACAGGTCACAACATACAACATACAGGTCACAACATACAACATACAGGTCACAACATCCAACATACAGGTCACAACATCCCAACATACAGGTCACAACATACAACATACAGGTCACAACATACAACATACAGGTCACAACATACAACATACAGGTTACAACATACAACATACAGGTCACAACATACAACATACAGGTCACAACATACAACATACAGGCACAACATACAACATACAGGTCACAACATACAACATACAGGTTACAACATACAACATACAGGTCACAACATCCAACATACAGGTCACAACATACAACATACAGGTCACAACATACAACATACAGGTCACAACATACAACATACAGGTCACAACATCCAACATACAGGTCACAACATACAACATACAGGTCACAACATACAACATACAGGTCACAACATACAACATACAGGTCACAACATACAACATACAGGTCACAACATACAACATACAGGTCACAACATACAACATACAGGTCACAACATACAACATACAGGTCACAACATACAACATACAGGTCACAACATACAACATACAGGTCACAACATACAACATACAGGTCACAACATACAACATACAGGTTACAACATACAACATACAGGTCACAACATACAACATACAGGTCACAACATCCAACATACAGGTCACAACATACAACATACAGGTCACAACATACAACATACAGGTCACAACATACAACATACAGGTACAACATACAACATACAGGTCACAACATACAGGTCACAACATACAACATACAGGTTACAACATACAACATACAGGTCACAACATACAACATACAGGTTACAACATACAACATACAGGTCACAACATACAACATACAGGTCACAACATACAACATACAGGTTACAACATCCAACATACAGGTCACAACATACAACATACAGGTCACAACATCCAACATACAGGTCACAACATCCAACATACAGGTTACAACATACAACATACAGGTTACAACATACAACATACAGGTCACAACATACAACATACAGGTTACAACATACAACATACAGGTCACAACATACAACATACAGGTTACAACATACAGGTCACAACATCCAACATACAGGTCACAACATCCAACATACAGGTCACAACATCCAACATACAGGTCACAACATACAACATACAGGTCACAACATCCAACATACAGGTTACAACATACAACATACAGGTCACAACATACAACATACAGGTCACAACATACAACATACAGGTTACAACATCCAACATACAGGTTACAACATACAACATACAGGTCACAACATACAACATACAGGTCACAACATACAACATACAGGTCACAACATCCAACATACAGGTTACAACATACAACATACAGGTCACAACATACAACATACAGGTCACAACATACAACATACAGGTCACAACATACAACATACAGGTCACAACATCCAACATACAGGTTACAACATACAACATACAGGTCACAACATCCAACATACAGGTCACAACATACAACATACAGGTTACAACATACAACATACAGGTCACAACATACAACATACAGGTCACAACATCCAACATACAGGTCACAACATCCAACATACAGGTCACAACATACAGGTCACAACATACAACATACAGGTTACAACATACAACATACAGGTTACAACATACAACATACAGGTTACAACATACAGGTTACAACACACTGCCAGACTCCAACCATGAGTGTTATAATCACAGCCCAGTGAAAAGTATTTTGTTGGAGATGGAGGGAGCAGAAGGAACACCTGGTTCAGCTTGGAGGATAGGAGACTGGGAGGGGAGGAGACTGGAGAAATACTGGACAACAGGAGGAGAGGAGACTGGAGAAATACTGGACAAGAGGAGGAGAGGAGACTGGATAAATACTGGACAAGAGGAGGAGAGGAGACTGGAGAAATACTGGACAAGAGGAGGAGAGGAGACTGGAGAAATACTGGACAAGAGGAGGAGACTGGAGAAATACTGGACAAGAGGAGGAGAGGAGACTGGAGAAATACTGGACAAGAGGAGGAGAGGAGACTGGAGAAATACTGGACAAGAGGAGGAGAGGAGACTGGAGAAATACTGGACAAGAGGAGGAGAGGAGACTGGAGAAATACTGGACAAGAGGAGGAGAGGAGACTGGAGAAATACTGGACAAGAGGAGGAGAGGAGACTGGAGAAATACTGGACAAGAGGAGGAGAGGAGACTGGAGAAATACTGGACAAGAGGAGGAGAGGAGACTGGAGAAATACTGGACAAGAGGAGGAGACTGGAGAAATACTGGACAAGAGGAGGAGACTGGATAAATACTGGACAAGAGGAGGAGAGGAGACTGGAGAAATACTGGACAAGAGGAGGAGACTGGAGAAATACTGGACAAGAGGAGGAGAGGAGACTGGAGAAATACTGGACAAGAGGAGGAGACTGGAGAAATACTGGACAAGAGGAGGAGACTGGAGAAATACTGGACAAGAGGAGGAGAGGAGACTGGAGAAATACTGGACAAGAGGAGGAGAGGAGACTGGAGAAATACTGGACAAGAGGAGGAGACTGGAGAAATACTGGACAAGAGGAGGAGAGGAGACTGGAGAAATACTGGACAAGAGGAGGAGAGGAGACTGGAGAAATACTGGACAAGAGGAGGAGAGGAGACTGGAGAAATACTGGACAAGAGGAGGAGAGGAGACTGGAGAAATACTGGACAAGAGGAGGAGACTGGAGAAATACTGGACAAGAGGAGGAGAGGAGACTGGAGAAATACTGGACAAGAGGAGGAGAGGAGACTGGAGAAATACTGGACAAGAGGAGGAGAGGAGACTGGAGAAATACTGGACAAGAGGAGGAGAGGAGACTGGAGAAATACTGGACAAGAGGAGGAGACTGGAGAAATACTGGACAAGAGGAGGAGAGGGGAGAGGATGGGGGAGGGGAGGAGGGGAGGGAGATGAAAGGAGAGGAGGGGAGGGGAGAGGATGGGGGAGGTGAGGAGGGGAGGGGAGATGAAAGGAGAGGAGGGTAGAGGGGAGAGGAGAGGAGGGTAGAGGGGAGGGGAGATGAAAGGAGAGGAGGGGAGAGGAGAGGAGAGAGGAGGGGAGGGGAGAGGAGAGAGAAGAGGAGGAGAGGGGAGAGGAGGGGAGGAGGGGAGGGGAGATGAAAGGAGAGGAGGGGAGGGGAGAGGATGGGGGAGGGGAGATGAAAGGAGAGGAGGGGAGAGGAGAGGATGGGGGAGGTGAGATGAAAGGAGAGGAGGGGAGAGAGGAGGGGAGAGGAGGGGAGAGAGGAGGGGAGAGGAGGGGAGAGGAGAGAGGAGGGGAGAGGGTAGCTCTTCCTAACAAGTGCACGGCTGGGTGGTGATTGCAAAGTAGAACCAGTGGAATGTTTTAAAAAGGGAGTTGCCTGTGCTAAACCAGGTGTTCCCAGCCAGCTACCACTGCAGAGGCTGCCTCACACACTAGCTAGCTGTGTCTCTGGGAGTGACTGGGTTAGTGTGAGGGAGGGAGGGAGGGAGGGAGGGAGAGAGAGACTGCAGCAGCAGAAGTGTGATCCGTCCCCGACTGTGTGGTTGCCTAGGAACAGCATCTCCACCGGTTCAGTCTCAGTCACACCGGCCCACCATGCTGAAGGATATCTGGTACAAACACACTACACACACACACACACACACACACTACACTACACTCACACAAAACACTACACACACACACACACACACACACACACACACTACACTCACACAAAACACTACACACACACACACACACACACACACTACACTACACTCACACAAAACACTACACTACACTCACACAAAACACTACACACACACACTACACTCACACAAAACACTACACACACTACACTCACACAAAACACTCACACAAAACACTACACACACTACACTCACACAAAACACTCACACAAAACACTACACACACACACACACACACACTACACACACACTACACTCACACAAAACACAACACACTCACACAAACACACTACACACAAACACACTACACTCACAGCTTCATCAATAAGTGCATCGATGACGTCGTCCCCACAGTTACCGTACGTACAAATCCCAACCAGAAGCCATGGATTACAGGCAACAGCCGCACTGAGCTAAAGGCTAGAGCTGCCACTTTTAAGGAGCGGGATTCTAACCCGGACGCTTAAAATAAATCCCACTACGCCCTCTGACGAACCATCCAACAGGCAAAGCACAGGGCCAGACGGATTACCAGATTACCAGGACGCGTACTCAGAGCATGCGCTGACCAGCTGACAAGTGTCTTCACTGACAGTTTCAACCTCTCCCTGACCCTGTCTGTAATACCTACATGTTTCAAGCAGACCACCATAGTCCCTGTGCCCCAAGAATGCCAAAGTAATCTGTCTAAATGACCATTGCCCCCGCAGCACTCACATTTGTAGCTTTGAAAGGCTGGTCATGTCTCACATCAACAGCATTATCCCAGAAACCCTAAACCCACTCCAATTTGCATACCGCCCCAACAGATCTACAGATGACGCAATCTCTATTTCGCTCCACACTGCCCTTTCCCACCTGGACAAAAGGAACATTCTACGTGAGAATGCTGTTCATTGACTACAGCTCAGCGTTCAACACCATAGGTCCCTCCAAGCTCATCACTAAATTTAGGACACTGGGATTAAACACCTCCCTCTGCAACTGGATCCTGGACTTCCTGACGGGCCGCCCCCAGGTGGTAAGGGTAGGCAACAACACATCCGCCACGCTGATCCTCAACACTGGGACCCCGTCAGGGGTGCGTGCTCAGTTCCCTCCTGTACTTCCTGCTCGCGCACGACTCCCAACACCATCATTGAGTTTGCCGACCACACGACGGCGGTAGGCCTGATTACCGATGTCAATATTAAAAGCCTACAGGGAGAAGGTCAGAGACCTGGCAGTGTGGTGCCAGGACAAAACAGAAAGGAAAACGCAGAACAATGCTGCTCATGCTCCCGGGTGATATTTATTTATAACAACGTTTCCACCCTTAGGTCTTCATCAGGCATCCATATGGGTGTGTTGCCAGGACAACAACCCCTCCCTCAACCTCAGCAAGATAAAGGAGCTGATCGTGGACTACGGGAAACGGAGATCTGAACACGCCCCCATTCACATCGACAGGGCTGTAGTGGAGCGGGTCGAGAGTGGTATATATTGTATACAACCGCCTTAATGTTACTGGACCCCAGGAAGAGTAGCTGCTGCCTTGGCAGGAACTAATGGGGATCCATAATAAACCCCAGGAAGAGTAGCTGCTGCCTTGGCAGGAACTAATGGGGATCCATAATAAACCCCAGGAAGAGTAGCTGCTGCCTTTGCAGAAACTAATGGGGATCCATAATAAACCCCAGGAAGAGTAGCTGCTGCCTTGGCAGGAACTAATGGGGATCCATAATAAATACAAATACATTGATGGGGCTGTAGTGGAGCAGGTCGAGAGCTTCAAGGTCCTCTGTGTCCACATCACTAACAGACTATCATGGTCCAAACACACCAACACAGTCGTGAAGAGGGCTCGACAACGCCTCTTCCCCCACAGCAGGCTGAAAAGATTTGGCAAGGGCCCTTGGAGCCTCAAAAGGTTCTACAGCTGCACCATTGAGAGCATATTGACTGGCTGCATCGCCGCTTGGTATGGCAACTGTATGGAATCCGACCACAAAGCGCTACAGAAGGTAGTGCGTACGGCCCAGTACATCACTGGGGCCGAGATCCCTGCCATCCAGGACCTCTATACCAGGCGGTGTCAGAGGAAGGCCATAAAATTGTCAAAGACTCCAGCCACCCTAGTCACAGACTGTTCTCTCTGCTTCCGCACGGCAAGCGGTACTGGAGCGCCAAGTCTGGGTCCAAAAGGCTCCTGAACAGCTTCTACCCCCCAAAAATTGCTTTTCTTTCGAAAACAAGGACATTTCTAAGTGACCACAAACTTTTGAACGGTAGTGTACATATTACCTCAACTACCAACACTGCTGCTACTCTGTTTATTATCTATCCTGATTGACTAGTCACTTTTACCCCTACCTACATGTACATATTACCTCAACTACCAACACTGCTGCTACTCTGTTTATTATCTATCCTGATTGACTAGTCACTTTTACCCCTACCTACATGTACATATTACCTCAACTACCAACACTGCTGCTACTCTGTTTATTATCTATCCTGATTGGCTAGTCACTTTTACCCCTACCTACATGTACATATTACCTCAACTACCAACACTGCTGCTACTCTGTTTATTATCTATCCTGATTGACTAGTCACTTTTACCCCTACCTACATGTACATATTACCTCAACTACCAACACTGCTGCTACTCTGTTTATTATCTATCCTGATTGACTAGTCACTTTTACCCCTACCTACATGTACATATTACCTCAACTACCAACACTGCTGCTACTCTGTTTATTATCTATCCTGATTGACTAGTCACTTTTACCCCTACCTACATGTACAGATTACCTCAACTACCAACACTGCTGCTACTCTGTTTATTATCTATCCTGATTGACTAGTCACTTTTACCCCTACCTACATGTACATATTACCTCAACTACCAACACTGCTGCTACTCTGTTTATTATCTATCCTGATTGACTAGTCACTTTTACCCCTACCTACATGTACAGATTACCTCAACTACCAACACTGCTGCTACTCTGTTTATTATCTATCCTGATTGACTAGTCACTTTTACCCCTACCTACATGTACATATTACCTCAACTACCAACACTGCTGCTACTCTGTTTATTATATATCCTGATTGACTAGTCACTTTTACCCCTACCTACATGTACATATTACCTCAACTACCAACACTGCTGCTACTCTGTTTATTATCTATCCTGATTGACTAGTCACTTTTACCCCTACCTACATGTACATATTACCTCAACTACCAACACTGCTGCTACTCTGTTTATTATCTATCCTGATTGACTAGTCTCTTTTACCCCTACCTACATGTACATATTACCTCAACTACCAACACTGCTGCTCCTCTGTTTATTATCTATCCTGATTGGCTAGTCACTTTTACCCCTACCTACATGTACATATTACCTCAACTACCAACACTGCTGCTACTCTGTTTATTATCTATCCTGATTGGCTAGTCACTTTTACCCCTACCTACATGTACATATTACCTCAACTACCAACACTGCTGCTACTCTGTTTATTATCTATCCTGATTGACTAGTCTCTTTTACCCCTACCTACATGTACATATTACCTCAACTACCAACACTGCTGCTACTCTGTTTATTATCTATCCTGATTGACTAGTCACTTTTACCCCTACCTACATGTACATATTACCTCAACTACCAACACTGCTGCTCCTCTGTTTATTATCTATCCTGATTGGCTAGTCACTTTTACCCCTACCTACATGTACATATTACCTCAACTACCAACACTGCTGCTACTCTGTTTATTATCTATCCTGATTGGCTAGTCACTTTTACCCCTACCTACATGTACATATTACCTCAACTACCAACACTGCTGCTACTCTGTTTATTATCTATCCTGATTGACTAGTCACTTTTACCCCTACCTACATGTACATATTACCTCAACTACCAACACTGCTGCTCCTCTGTTTATTATCTATCCTGATTGACTAGTCTCTTTTACCCCTACCTACATGTACATATTACCTCAACTACCAACACTGCTGCTACTCTGTTTATTATCTATCCTGATTGACTAGTCACTTTTAACCCCTACCTACATGTACATATTACCTCAACTACCAACACTGCTGCTACTCTGTTTATTATCTATCCTGATTGACTAGTCACTTTTACCCCTACCTACATGTACATATTACCTCAACTACCAACACTGCTGCTACTCTGTTTATTATCTATCCTGATTGACTAGTCACTTTTACCCCTACCTACATGTACATATTACCTCAACTACCAACACTGCTGCTACTCTGTTTATTATCTATCCTGATTGACTAGTCACTTTTACCCCTACCTACATGTACATATTACCTCAACTACCAACACTGCTGCTACTCTGTTTATTATCTATCCTGATTGACTAGTCACTTTTACCCCTACCTACATGTACATATTACCTCAACTACCAACACTGCTGCTACTCTGTTTATTATCTATCCTGATTGACTAGTCACTTTTACCCCTACCTACATGTACATATTACCTCAACTACCAACACTGCTGCTACTCTGTTTATTATCTATCCTGATTGACTAGTCACTTTTACCCCTACCTACATGTACATATTACCTCAACTACCAACACTGCTGCTACTCTGTTTATTATCTATCCTGATTGACTAGTCACTTTTACCCCTACCTACATGTACATATTACCTCAACTACCAACACTGCTGCTACTCTGTTTATTATCTATCCTGATTGACTAGTCTCTTTTACCCCTACCTACATGTACATATTACCTCAACTACCAACACTGCTGCTACTCTGTTTATTATCTATCCTGATTGACTAGTCACTTTTACCCCTACCTACATGTACATATTACCTCAACTACCAACACTGCTGCTACTCTGTTTATTATCTATCCTGATTGACTAGTCTCTTTTACCCCTACCTACATGTACATATTACCTCAACTACCGACACTGCTGCTACTCTGTTTATTATCTATCCTGATTGACTAGTCACTTTTACCCCTACCTACATGTACATATTACCTCAACTACCGACACTGCTGCTACTCTGTTTATTATCTATCCTGATTGACTAGTCACTTTTACCCCTACCTACATGTACATATTACCTCAACTACCAACACTGCTGCTACTCTGTTTATTATCTATCCTGATTGGTTAGTCACTTTTACCCCTACCTACATGTACATATTACCTCAACTACCAACACTGCTGCTACTCTGTTTATTATCTATCCTGATTGACTAGTCACTTTTACCCCTACCTACATGTACATATTACCTCGACTACCAACACTGCTGCTACTCTGTTTATTATCTATCCTGATTGGCTAGTCACTTTTACCCCTACCTACATGTACATATTACCTCGACTACCAACACTGCTGCTACTCTGTTTATTATCTATCCTGATTGGCTAGTCACTTTTACCCCTACCTACATGTACATATTACCTCAACTACCAACACTGCTGCTACTCTGTTTATTATCTATCCTGATTGACTAGTCACTTTTACCCCTACCTACATGTACATATTACCTCAACTACCAACACTGCTGCTACTCTGTTTATTATCTATCCTGATTGACTAGTCACTTTTACCCCTACCTACATGTACATATTACCTCAACTACCAACACTGCTGCTACTCTGTTTATTATCTATCCTGATTGGCTAGTCACTTTTACCCCTACCTACATGTACATATTACCTCAACTACCAACACTGCTGCTACTCTGTTTATTATCTATCCTGATTGGCTAGTCTCTTTTACCCCTACCTACATGTACAGATTACCTCGTAACCCTGGACATTGACTCAGTTCGTTTATTGTGTTACTATTTCATTTTTTTCCCCTTATTTGATAATTTTGTATTTCTTTTTTTAAAACTCCGTATTGTTAGTAAAGGGCTTGTAAGTAAGCGTTTCACAGTGAAGTCTACACCTGTTGTATTCGGCGCATGTGACAAATTAAATGTTATTTTGACACACACACACACACACACACACACTAATAGCAATCCTATGATCCTTTAACGACTGGTTGCCTGGTAACCCTAAGCTAAGTAGTGACGTCATGACATTAATATTTAAAATTGCTCATTAATATTAATGACTGTGGCAAACGACAGATGGAAAGGAAAGGGGGATACCTAGTCAGCTGTACAACTGAATGCATTCAACTGAAATGTGTCTTCCGCATTTAACCCAACCGCTCTGAATCAGAGAGGTGCGGAAGGGCTGCCTTAGTCAACGTCCACGTTTTCGGCGCCCGGGGAACAGTGGGGTTAACTGCCTTGCTCTGGGGCAGAACGACAGACCAGCTACAACCAGCGTTAGCATCCCTGGTGACGTCTCAACTCACTGTTGGCTGCTCTCCCCGCTTTGCCATCAAACCCCTGCAATATATCCAGAACGCTACAGGCTTTCAGTCGAAGTTGGCATCCACCACAACACCATGGTGCTTGGCTACGGAGCAGCAAGGGGAACTGCCCCTACCTACCTTCAGGCTATGAAAAAACCCTACACCCCAACACCGAGTCCCTACCTTCAGGCTATGCTCCAACCCTACACCCCAACACCGAGTCCCTACCTTCAGGCTATGCTCCAACCCTACACCCCAACCCGAGTCCCTACCTTCAGGCTATGCTCCAACCCTACACCCCAACCTGAGTCCCTACCTTCAGGCTATGCTCCAACCCTACACCCCAACCTGAGTCCCTACCTTCAGGCTATGCTCCAACCCTACACCCCAACCTGAGTCCCTACCTTCAGGCTATGCTCCAACCCTACACCCCAACCTGAGTCCCTACCTTCAGGCTATGCTCCAACCCTACACCCCAACCCGAGTCCCTACCTTCAGGCTATGCTCCAACCCTACACCCCAACCTGAGTCCCTACCTTCAGGCTATGCTCCAACCCTACACCCCAACCTGAGTCCCTACCTTCAGGCTATGCTCCAACCCTACACCCCAACCTGAGTCCCTACCTTCAGGCTATGCTCCAACCCTACACCCCAACCTGAGTCCCTACCTTCAGGCTGTGCTCCAACCCTACACCCCAACCTGAACACTCCGTTCTGCCACCTCTGGTCTCTTGACCCTCCCACCCCTATGAGAGGGCAGCTCCCCCTCAGCCCAGTCCCAGCTCTTCTCTGTCCTGGCACCCCAATGGGTGGAACCATTTCCCCCCTGAAGCTAGGACAGCAGAGTCCCTGCCCATCTTCCCAAAACGTCTGAAACCCCCACCTCTTCAAACAGTATCTAAAATAATCCCACCCTTGCCTTTCGTGAACTAGCACTCACACTTGCCTTTCTTCCATACTAGCAAAGACTTTGCTGATAGTAAGTACATTTTTCCTCAATAAAGTAGCTATGATGGAGATGTGGTTGTCCCACCTAACTATCTTAAGATGAACGCACTAACTGGAAAATCGCACTGGATAGGAGAGTTAGCTCAATGACTAAAAGGTACATCTGTCTTTACAGCGGGGTGGTGGGCTAGCTAGTGTTTTGCATTAGCCAGTTTATAGCTAACAGGCTATTGCTGACATTAGCTAGCTCACTTCCCTACTAAGACCAACATAGAGACAAGCTAGCCAGTTAGCTATAGAGCCTGTCTCTACGCTGGCCTTAGTAGGGTAGTGGGCTAGCTAGTGTTAGCATTAGCCAGTTAGCTATAGAGCCTGTCTCTACGCTGGCCTTAGTAGGGTAGTGGGCTAGCTAGTGTTAGCATTAGCCAGTTAGCTATAGAGCCTGTCTCTACGCTGGCCTTAGTAGGGTAGTGGGCTAGCTAGTGTTAGCATTAGCCAGTTAGCTATAGAGCCTGTCTGTCTAGTGGCCTTAGTAGGGCAGCGGGCTAGCTAGTGTTAGCATTAGCCAGTTAGCTATAGAGCCTGTCTGTCTAGTGGTCCTAGAAGGGCAGTGGGCTAACTGGTGTTAGCATTAGCCAGTTAGCTATAGAGCCTGTCTCCATGATAGCCTTAGTAGAGCAGTGGGTTAGCATTAGCCAGTTAGCTATAGAGCCTGTCTCCATGATAGCCTTAGTAGAGCAGTGGGTTAGCATTAGCCAGTTAGCTATAGAGCCTGTCTCCATGATAGCCTTAGTAGAGCAGTGGGTTAGCATTAGCCAGTTAGCTATAGAGCCTGTCTCCATGATAGCCTTAGTAGAGCAGTGGGTTAGCATTAGCCAGTTAGCTATAGAGCCTGTCTCCATGATAGCCTTAGTAGAGCAGTGGGTTAGCATTAGCCAGTTAGCTATAGAGCCTGTCTCCATGATAGCCTTAGTAGAGCAGTGGGTTAGCATTAGCCAGTTAGCTATAGAGCCTGTCTCCATGATAGCCTTAGTAGAGTAGTGGGTTAGCATTAGCCAGTTAGCTATAGAGCCTGTCTCCATGATAGCCTTAGTAGAGCAGTGGGTTAGCATTAGCCAGTTAGCTATAGAGCCTGTCTCCATGATAGCCTTAGTAGAGCAGTGGGTTAGCATTAGCCAGTTAGCTATAGAGCCTGTCTCCATGATAGCCTTAGTAGAGCAGTGGGTTAGCATTAGCCAGTTAGCTATAGAGCCTGTCTCCATGATAGCCTTAGTAGAGCAGTGGGTTAGCATTAGCCAGTTAGCTATACGAGAGTGTGTATGAGAGAGTATAATCAGACTATCTATCCCTGCATTATTTCCCATCTTTTCCATTCATGCCTTCTCTCCCCCTCTCTTCTCTCTTTCCGTTCAGATCTCCACTCCCTTCCTCTCTGCAGGCTGCAACAGCCCTTATAAGGTAGCAGAAGACGTTTACAGACAATCTGATTGGGGGGCTGCTCTGTGTGTGTGTGTGTGTGAGAGAGGGAAGGGAGGGAGAGAGGGGAGTTGGCTCTCTGGAATAAAATGTACTGTCAGAGCACATGGCCTGGGGAAAGGGGTACTTTGGGAAAGGGGTGCTGTCAAAGCACATGGCCTGGGGAAAGGGGTACTGTCAAAGCACATGGCCTGGGGAAAGGGGTGCTTTGGGAAAGGGGTGCTGTCAAAGCACATGGCCTGGGGAAAGGGGTACTGTCAAAGCACACGGCCTGGGGAAAGGGGTACTGTCAAAGCACACGGCCTGGGGAAAGGGGTACTGTCAAAGCACATGGCCTGGGGAAAGGGGTGCTTTGGGAAAGGGGTGCTGTCAAAGCACATGGCCTGGGGAAAGGGGTACTGTCAAAGCACATGGCCTGGGGAAAGGGGTGCTTTGGGAAAGGGGTACTGTCAGAGCACATGGCCTGGGGAAAGGGGTGCTTTGGGAAAGGGGTGCTGTCAAAGCACATGGCCTGGGGAAAGGGGTGCTGTCAAAGCACATGGCCTGGGGAAAGGGGTGCTTTGGGAAAGGGGTACTGTCAGAGCACATGGCCTGGGGAAAGGGGTGCTTTGGGAAAGGGGTGCTGTCAAAGCACATGGCCTGGGGAAAGGGGTGCTGTCAAAGCACATGGCCTGGGGAAAGGGGTGCTTTGGGAAAGGGGTACTGTCAGAGCACATGGCCTGGGGAAAGGGGTACTGTCAGAGCACATGGCCTGGGGAAAGGGGTACTTTGGGAAAGGGGTACTGTCAGAGCACATGGCCTGGGGAAAGGGGTGCTTTGGGAAAGGGGTACTGTCAGAGCACATGGCCTGGGGAAAGGGGTGCTTTGGGAAAGGGGTACTGTCAAAGCACATGGCCTGGGGAAAGGGGTACTTTGGGAAAGGGGTACTGTCAAAGCACATGGCCTGGGGAAAGGGGTGCTTTGGGAAAGGGGTACTGTCAAAGCACATGGCCTGGGGAAAGGGGTACTGTCAAAGCACATGGCCTGGGGAAAGGGGTACTGTCAAAGCACATGGGCTGGGGAAAGGGGTACTGTCAAAGCACATGGCCTGGGGAAAGGGGTACTGTCAAAGCACACGGCCTGGGGAAAGGGGTACTGTCAAAGCACATGGCCTGGGGAAAGGGGTACTGTCAAAGCACATGGCCTGGGGAAAGGGGTACTTTGGGAAAGGGGTACTGTCAAAGCACATGGCCTGGGGAAAGGGGTACTGTCAAAGCACATGGCCTGGGGAAAGGGGTACTGTCAAAGCACACAGCCTGGGGAAAGGGGTACTGTCAAAGCACATGGCCTGGGGAAAGGGGTACTGTCAAAGCACATGGCCTGGGGAAAGGGGTACTGTCAAAGCACATGGCCTGGGGAAAGGGGTACTGTCAAAGCACATGGCCTGGGGAAAGGGGTACTTTGGGAAAGGGGTACTGTCAAAGCACATGGCCTGGGGAAAGGGGTACTGTCAAAGCACATGGCCTGGGGAAAGGGGTACTGTCAAAGCACACGGCCTGGGGAAAGGGGTACTGTCAAAGCACACGGCCTGGGGAAAGGGGTACTGTCAAAGCACATGGCATGGGGAAAGAGGTACTGTCAAAGCACATGGCCTGGGGAAAGGGGTACTGTCAAAGCACATGGCCTGGGGAAAGGGGTACTGTCAAAGCACATGGCCTGGGGAAAGGGGTGCTTTGGGAAAGGGGTACTGTCAAAGCACATGGCCTGGGGAAAGGGGTACTGTCAAAGCACATGGCCTGGGGAAAGGGGTACTGTCAAAGCACATGGCCTGGGGAAAGGGGTACTGTCAAAGCACATGGCCTGGGGAAAGGGGTACTGTCAAAGCACACGGCCTGGGGAAAGGGGTACTGTCAAAGCACATGGCCTGGGGAAAGGGGTACTGTCAGAGCACATGGCCTGGGGAAAGGGGTACTGTCAAAGCACATGGCCTGGGGAAAGGGGTACTGATGAAGTGTGTGTGAAGGACAGAAAGAGGTACTGATGAAGTGTGTGTGAAGGACAGAAAGAGGTACTGATGAAGTGTGTGTGAAGGACAGAAAGAGGTACTGATGAAGTGTGTGTGAAGGACAGAAAGAGGTACTGATGAAGTGTGTGTGAAGGACAGAAAGAGGTACTGATGAAGTGTGTGTGAAGGACAGAAAGAGGTACTGATGAAGTTGAAGCCTCCCTCGCACTCACAGTCATGTTCACAGCTACAGCTCTTCACATGAGCGCTGTTAACACACACCCCGTGTCCAAACTATCTCATAACCACATGTGGAAAACGTGTGTGTGTGTGTGTGTGTGTGTGTGTGTGTGTGCGCGTCGGTCAGACAGAAACAAGAGAATCTGGGTCAAACATGATCTGAAACACATTTGACATGGAAGGAAAATTGGTTTCAGCCAATGGGAGGGCAGGATTAGAAGGGCGGGGCATGGGAGTAGTATTGAGCCAGGGACCAGTCAGATGCCAGAGACCCTCTACCTCAGCCCCAACCCCCACCTCAGCCCCAACCCCCACCTCAGCCCCAACCCCCACCTCAGCCCCAACCCCCACCTCAGCCCCAACCCCCACCTCAGCCCCAACCCCCAGTCCATAACTAAACTACCAGGGACCAGTCAGATGCCAGAGCCCCTCTACCTCAGCCCCAACCCCCAGTCCATAACTAAACTACCAGGGACCAGTCAGATGCCAGAGCCCTCTACCTCAGCCCCAACCCCCAGTCCATAACTAAACTACCAGGGACCAGTCAGATGCCAGAGCCCCTCTACCTCAGCCCCAACCCCCAGTCCATAACTAAACTACCAGGGACCAGCCAGATGCCAGAGCCCTCTACCTCAGCCCCAACCCCCAGTCCATAACTAAACTACCAGGGACCAGTCAGATGCCAGAGACCTCTACCTCAGCCCCAACCCCCAGTCCATAACTAAACTACCAGGGACCAGTCAGATGCCAGAGACCTCTACCTCAGCCCCAACCCCCAGTCCATAACTAAACTACCAGGGACCAGTCAGATGCCAGATCCCTCTACCTCAGCCCCAACCCCCAGTCCATAACTAAACTACCAGGGACCAGTCAGATGCCAGAGACCCTCTACCTCAGCCCCAACCCCCAGTCCATAACTAAACTACCAGGGACCAGTCAGATGCCAGAGACCCTCTACCTCAGCCCCAACCCCCAGTCCATAACTAAACTACCAGGGACCAGTCAGATGCCAGATCCCTCTACCTCAGCCCCAACCCCCAGTCCATAACTAAACTACCAGGGACCAGTCAGATGCCAGATCCCTCTACCTCAGCCCCAACCCCCAGTCCATAACTAAACTACCAGGGACCAGTCAGATGCCAGAGAACCTCTACCTCAGCCCCAACCCCCAGTCCATAACTAAACTACCAGGGACCAGTCAGATGCCAGAGACCCTCTACCTCAGCCCCAACCCCCAGTCCATAACTAAACTACCAGGGACCAGTCAGATGCCAGAGACCCTCTACCTCAGCCCCAACCCCCAGTCCATAACTAAACTACCAGGGACCAGTCAGATGCCAGATCCCTCTACCTCAGCCCCAACCCCCAGTCCATAACTAAACTACCAGGGACCAGCCAGATGCCAGATCCCTCTACCTCAGCCCCAACCCCCAGTCCATAACTAAACTACCAGGGACCAGTCAGATGCCAGAGCCCTCTACCTCAGCCCCAACCCCCAGTCCATAACTAAACTACCAGGGACCAGTCAGATGCCAGAGACCTCTACCTCAGCCCCAACCCCCAGTCCATAACTAAACTACCAGGGACCAGTCAGATGCCAGAGAACCTCTACCTCAGCCCCAACCCCCAGTCCATAACTAAACTACCAGGGACCAGTCAGATGCCAGAGAACCTCTACCTCAGCCCCAACCCCCAGTCCATAACTAAACTACCAGGGACCAGTCAGATGCCAGATCCCTCTACCTCAGCCCCAACCCCCAGTCCATAACTAAACTACCAGGGACCAGTCAGATGCCAGATCCCTCTACCTCAGCCCCAACCCCCAGTCCATAACTAAACTACCAGGGACCAGTCAGATGCCAGATCCCTCTACCTCAGCCCCAACCCCCAGTCCATAACTAAACTACCAGGGACCAGTCAGATGCCAGATCCCTCTACCTCAGCCCCAACCCCCAGTCCATAACTAAACTACCAGGGACCAGTCAGATGCCAGATCCCTCTACCTCAGCCCCAACCCCCAGTCCATAACTAAACTACCAGGGACCAGTCAGATGCCAGATCCCTCTACCTCAGCCCCAACCCCCAGTCCATAACTAAACTACCAGGGACCAGTCAGATGCCAGATCCCTCTACCTCAGCCCCAACCCCCAGTCCATAACTAAACTACCAGGGACCAGTCAGATGCCAGAGACCCTCTACCTCAGCCCCAACCCCCAGTCCATAACTAAACTACCAGGGACCAGTCAGATGCCAGATCCCTCTACCTCAGCCCCAACCCCCAGTCCATAACTAAACTACCAGGGACCAGTCAGATGCCAGATCCCTCTACCTCAGCCCCAACCCCCAGTCCATAACTAAACTACCAGGGACCAGTCAGATGCCAGATCCCTCTACCTCAGCCCCAACCCCCAGTCCATAACTAAACTACCAGGGACCAGTCAGATGCCAGATCCCTCTACCTCAGCCCCAACCCCCAGTCCATAACTAAACTACCAGGGACCAGATGCCAGATCCCTCTACCTCAGCCCCAACCCCCAGTCCATAACTAAACTACCAGGGACCAGTCAGATGCCAGATCCCTCTACCTCAGCCCCAACCCCCAGTCCATAACTAAACTACCAGGGACCAGTCAGATGCCAGAGACCCTCTACCTCAGCCCCAACCCCCAGTCCATAACTAAACTACCAGGGACCAGTCAGATGCCAGATCCCTCTACCTCAGCCCCAACCCCCAGTCCATAACTAAACTACCAGGGACCAGTCAGATGCCAGATCCCTCTACCTCAGCCCCAACCCCCAGTCCATAACTAAACTACCAGGGACCAGTCAGATGCCAGATCCCTCTACCTCAGCCCCAACCCCCAGTCCATAACTAAACTACCAGGGACCAGTCAGATGCCAGATCCCTCTACCTCAGCCCCAACCCCCAGTCCATAACTAAACTACCAGGGACCAGTCAGATGCCAGATCCCTCTACCTCAGCCCCAACCCCCAGTCCATAACTAAACTACCAGGGACCAGTCAGATGCCAGATCCCTCTACCTCAGCCCCAACCCCCAGTCCATAACTAAACTACCAGGGACCAGTCAGATGCCAGATCCCTCTACCTCAGCCCCAACCCCCAGTCCATAACTAAACTACCAGGGACCAGTCAGATGCCAGAGACCTCTACCTCAGCCCCAACCCCCAGTCCATAACTAAACTACCAGGGACCAGTCAGATGCCAGATCCCTCTACCTCAGCCCCAACCCCCAGTCCATAACTAAACTACCAGGGACCAGTCAGATGCCAGAGACCCTCTACCTCAGCCCCAACCCCCAGTCCATAACTAAACTACCAGGGACCAGTCAGATGCCAGAGCCCTCTACCTCAGCCCCAACCCCCAGTCCATAACTAAACTACCAGGGACCAGTCAGATGCCAGATCCCTCTACCTCAGCCCCAACCCCCAGTCCATAACTAAACTACCAGGGACCAGTCAGATGCCAGAGACCCTCTACCTCAGCCCCAACCCCCAGTCCATAACTAAACTACCAGGGACCAGTCAGATGCCAGAGACCCCTCTACCTCAGCCCCAACCCCCAGTCCATAACTAAACTACCAGGGACCAGTCAGATGCCAGATCCCTCTACCTCAGCCCCAACCCCCAGTCCATAACTAAACTACCAGGGACCAGTCAGATGCCAGAGACCTCTA
The DNA here is from genome assembly GCF_964263955.1 of Coregonus lavaretus. Taxonomy (NCBI): domain Eukaryota; kingdom Metazoa; phylum Chordata; class Actinopteri; order Salmoniformes; family Salmonidae; genus Coregonus; species Coregonus lavaretus. The sequence continues at coordinate 19,831 of NW_028158399.1, forward strand.
CCTCAGCCCCAACCCCCAGTCCATAACTAAACTACCAGGGACCAGTCAGATCCCTCTACCTCAGCCCCAACCCCCAGTCCATAACTAAACTACCAGGGACCAGTCAGATGCCAGAGACCTCTACCTCAGCCCCAACCCCCAGTCCATAACTAAACTACCAGGGACCAGTCAGATGCCAGATCCCTCTACCTCAGCCCCAACCCCCAGTCCATAACTAAACTACCAGGGACCAGATGCCAGAGACCCTCTACCTCAGCCCCAACCCCCAGTCCATAACTAAACTACCAGGGACCAGTCAGATGCCAGAGACCCTCTACCTCAGCCCCAACCCCCAGTCCATAACTAAACTACCAGGGACCAGTCAGATGCCAGAGACCCTCTACCTCAGCCCCAACCCCCAGTCCATAACTAAACTACCAGGGACCAGTCAGATGCCAGAGACCCTCTACCTCAGCCCCAACCCCCAGTCCATAACTAAACTACCAGGGACCAGTCAGATGCCAGAGCCCTCTACCTCAGCCCCAACCCCCAGTCCATAACTAAACTACCAGGGACCAGTCAGATGCCAGATCCCTCTACCTCAGCCCCAACCCCCAGTCCATAACTAAACTACCAGGGACCAGTCAGATGCCAGATCCCTCTACCTCAGCCCCAACCCCCAGTCCATAACTAAACTACCAGGGACCAGTCAGATGCCAGAGAACCTCTACCTCAGCCCCAACCCCCAGTCCATAACTAAACTACCAGGGACCAGTCAGATGCCAGATCCCTCTACCTCAGCCCCAACCCCCAGTCCATAACTAAACTACCAGGGACCAGTCAGATGCCAGATCCCTCTACCTCAGCCCCAACCCCCAGTCCATAACTAAACTACCAGGGACCAGTCAGATGCCAGATCCCTCTACCTCAGCCCCAACCCCCAGTCCATAACTAAACTACCAGGGACCAGTCAGATGCCAGATCCCTCTACCTCAGCCCCAACCCCCAGTCCATAACTAAACTACCAGGGACCAGTCAGATGCCAGATCCCTCTACCTCAGCCCCAACCCCCAGTCCATAACTAAACTACCAGGGACCAGTCAGATGCCAGAGACCCTCTACCTCAGCCCCAACCCCCACCTCAGCCCCAACCCCCAGTCCATAACTAAACTACCAGGGACCAGTCAGATGCCAGATCCCTCTACCTCAGCCCCAACCCCCAGTCCATAACTAAACTACCAGGGACCAGTCAGATGCCAGAGACCTCTACCTCAGCCCCAACCCCCAGTCCATAACTAAACTACCAGGGACCAGTCAGATGCCAGAGACCCTCTACCTCAGCCCCAACCCCCAGTCCATAACTAAACTACCAGGGACCAGATGCCAGATCCCTCTACCTCAGCCCCAACCCCCAGTCCATAACTAAACTACCAGGGACCAGTCAGATGCCAGATCCCTCTACCTCAGCCCCAACCCCCAGTCCATAACTAAACTACCAGGGACCAGTCAGATGCCAGAGACCCTCTACCTCAGCCCCAACCCCCAGTCCATAACTAAACTACCAGGGACCAGCCAGATGCCAGAGACCCTCTACCTCAGCCCCAACCCCCAGTCCATAACTAAACTACCAGGGACCAGTCAGATGCCAGATCCCTCTACCTCAGCCCCAACCCCCAGTCCATAACTAAACTACCAGGGACCAGTCAGATGCCAGATCCCTCTACCTCAGCCCCAACCCCCAGTCCATAACTAAACTACCAGGGACCAGTCAGATGCCAGATCCCTCTACCTCAGCCCCAACCCCCAGTCCATAACTAAACTACCAGGGACCAGTCAGATGCCAGATCCCTCTACCTCAGCCCCAACCCCCAGTCCATAACTAAACTACCAGGGACCAGTCAGATGCCAGAGACCCTCTACCTCAGCCCCAACCCCCAGTCCATAACTAAACTACCAGGGACCAGTCAGATGCCAGATCCCTCTACCTCAGCCCCAACCCCCAGTCCATAACTAAACTACCAGGGACCAGTCAGATGCCAGAGACCCTCTACCTCAGCCCCAACCCCCAGTCCATAACTAAACTACCAGGGACCAGTCAGATGCCAGAGACCCTCTACCTCAGCCCCAACCCCCAGTCCATAACTAAACTACCAGGGACCAGCCAGATCCCTCTACCTCAGCCCCAACCCCCAGTCCATAACTAAACTACCAGGGACCAGTCAGATGCCAGATCCCTCTACCTCAGCCCCAGCCCCCAGTCCATAACTAAACTACCAGGGACCAGTCAGATGCCAGATCCCTCTACCTCAGCCCCAACCCCCAGTCCATAACTAAACTACCAGGGACCAGTCAGATGCCAGAGAACCTCTACCTCAGCCCCAACCCCCAGTCCATAACTAAACTACCAGGGACCAGTCAGATGCCAGAGAACCTCTACCTCAGCCCCAACCCCCAGTCCATAACTAAACTACCAGGGACCAGTCAGATGCCAGAGACCCTCTACCTCAGCCCCAACCCCCAGTCCATAACTAAACTACCAGGGACCAGTCAGATGCCAGAGCCCTCTACCTCAGCCCCAACCCCCAGTCCATAACTAAACTACCAGGGACCAGTCAGATGCCAGAGAACCTCTACCTCAGCCCCAACCCCCAGTCCATAACTAAACTACCAGGGACCAGTCAGATGCCAGATCCCTCTACCTCAGCCCCAACCCCCAGTCCATAACTAAACTACCAGGGACCAGTCAGATGCCAGAGACCCTCTACCTCAGCCCCAACCCCCAGTCCATAACTAAACTACCAGGGACCAGCCAGAGACCCTCTACCTCAGCCCCAACCCCCAGTCCATAACTAAACTACCAGGGACCAGTCAGATGCCAGAGACCTCTACCTCAGCCCCAACCCCCAGTCCATAACTAAACTACCAGGGACCAGTCAGATGCCAGATCCCTCTACCTCAGCCCCAACCCCCAGTCCATAACTAAACTACCAGGGACCAGTCAGATGCCAGAGACCCTCTACCTCAGCCCCAACCCCCAGTCCATAACTAAACTACCAGGGACCAGTCAGATGCCAGAGAACCTCTACCTCAGCCCCAACCCCCAGTCCATAACTAAACTACCAGGGACCAGTCAGATGCCAGATCCCTCTACCTCAGCCCCAACCCCCAGTCCATAACTAAACTACCAGGGACCAGTCAGATGCCAGAGACCTCTACCTCAGCCCCAACCCCCAGTCCATAACTAAACTACCAGGGACCAGCCAGATGCCAGAGACCCTCTACCTCAGCCCCAACCCCCAGTCCATAACTAAACTACCAGGGACCAGTCAGATGCCAGATCCCTCTACCTCAGCCCCAACCCCCAGTCCATAACTAAACTACCAGGGACCAGTCAGATGCCAGATCCCTCTACCTCAGCCCCAACCCCCAGTCCATAACTAAACTACCAGGGACCAGCCAGATCCCTCTACCTCAGCCCCAACCCCCAGTCCATAACTAAACTACCAGGGACCAGTCAGATGCCAGATCCCTCTACCTCAGCCCCAACCCCCAGTCCATAACTAAACTACCAGGGACCAGTCAGATGCCAGATCCCTCTACCTCAGCCCCAACCCCCAGTCCATAACTAAACTACCAGGGACCAGTCAGATGCCAGATCCCTCTACCTCAGCCCCAACCCCCAGTCCATAACTAAACTACCAGGGACCAGTCAGATGCCAGAGACCCTCTACCTCAGCCCCAACCCCCAGTCCATAACTAAACTACCAGGGACCAGTCAGATGCCAGATCCCTCTACCTCAGCCCCAACCCCCAGTCCATAACTAAACTACCAGGGACCAGTCAGATGCCAGATCCCTCTACCTCAGCCCCAACCCCCAGTCCATAACTAAACTACCAGGGACCAGTCAGATGCCAGATCCCTCTACCTCAGCCCCAACCCCCAGTCCATAACTAAACTACCAGGGACCAGTCAGATGCCAGATCCCTCTACCTCAGCCCCAACCCCCAGTCCATAACTAAACTACCAGGGACCAGTCAGATACCAGAGACCCTCTACCTCAGCCCCAACCCCCAGTCCATAACTAAACTACCAGGGACCAGTCAGATGCCAGATCCCTCTACCTCAGCCCCAACCCCCAGTCCATAACTAAACTACCAGGGACCAGTCAGATGCCAGAGACCCTCTACCTCAGCCCCAACCCCCAGTCCATAACTAAACTACCAGGGACCAGATGCCAGATCCCTCTACCTCAGCCCCAACCCCCAGTCCATAACTAAACTACCAGGGACCAGATGCCAGATCCCTCTACCTCAGCCCCAACCCCCAGTCCATAACTAAACTACCAGGGACCAGATGCCAGAGACCTCTACCTCAGCCCCAACCCATAGTGACCGTACGTACATACCCCAACCAGAAGCCAAGGATTACAGGAAACATCCGCACTGAGCTAAATGGTAGAGCTGCCGCTTTCAAGGAGCGGGACTCTAACCTGGACGCTTATAAGAAATCCCGCTATGCTCTCCGACGAACCATCAAACAGGCAAAGAGTCAATACAGGTCTAAGATTGAATCATACTACACTGGCTCTGACGCTCGTCGGATGTGGCAGGGCTTGCAAACTATTACAGACTACAAAGGGAAGCACAGCCGCGAGCTGCCCAGTGACACAAGATTTCCAGACGAGCTAAATTACTTCTATGCTCGCTTCGAGGCAAGCAACACTGAAGCATGCATGAGAGCACCAGCTGTTCCGGAAAACTGTGTGATCACACGCTCCGTAGCCGATGTGAGTAAGTAAGTAAACAGGTCTACATTCACAAGGCCGCAGGGCCAGACGGATTACCAGGATGTGTATTCAGAGCATGAGCTGACCAACTGGCAAGTGTCTTCACTGTCATTTTCAACATGTCCCTGACTGAGTCTGTAATACCAACATGTTTCAAGCAGACCACCATAGTCCCTGTGCCCAAGAACACTAAGGTAACCTGCCTAAATGACTACCGACCCGAATCACTCACATCTGTAGCCATGAAGTGCTTTGAAAGGCTGGTCATAGCTCACATCAACACCATTATCCCAGAAACCCTAGACCCACTCCAATTCGCATACCGCCCCAACAGATCTACAGATGACGCAATCTCTATTGCACTCCACACTGCCCTTTCATACCTGGACAAAAGGAACACCTACGTGAGAATGCTGTTCATTGACTACAGCTCAGCGTTTAACACCATAGTGCCCTCAAAGCTCATCACTAAGCTAAGGACCCTGGGACTAAACACCTCCTTCTGCAACTGGATCCTGGACTTCCTGACGGGCCGCCCCCAGGTGGTAAGGGTAGGTAACAACACATCTGCCACGCTGATCCTCAACACGGCAGCCCCTCTGTCCCATCCTGTACTCCCTGTTCACCCATGACTGCATGGCCAAGCATGACTCCAACACCATCATTAAGTTTGTCGACGACACACAGTGGTAGGCCTGTGCGTTGATTCCCGCCATTCGTTCATTTTTGGTACGGCGCGTCCCCTGATCTGATTATCAGCCGTTGTCAAACATGTTGATCTCAAAAGACGATTCTCTTCCTAATTAGTGTGCAGTGAATTCTACCAGATGAAAAGCCCAAATGGAGTATGAACATCCTGGTATTTTAAAGCACTCAATTATCAAAATGTCACACACGCTATAAAACGTTTTATTTTCGCATACACAAAATACCTTTTATTTAGAAAACAAGTATGGGTATTCAGACACCGCCTGTGTGTGTGTGTGTGTGCGTGTGTGTGTGTGTATGTGTATGTGTATGTGTACGTGTGTGTGTGTGTAATGGGCCTCAGCTATGCAGTGTGACACACTGAGAAGGAGAGGGAGAGATGGAGGGAGGAAGAGTAGAGCGGTTATGGAGCTCTGTCTCCATCTACAGGCCAGAGGAGAGAACTACAGGACAGATCAACTATGTACTACTGTAGAGAGAATAGGAGCTGATTTATCCCACAGTCCCAGCTCTGTCTCCATCTACAGGCCAGAGGAGAGAACTACAGGTCAGATCAACTATGTACTACTGTAGAGAGAATAGGAGCTGATTTATACCACAGTCCCAGCTCTGTCTCCATCTACAGGCCAGAGGAGAGAACTACAGGTCAGATCAACTATGTACTACCGTAGAGAGAATAGGAGCTGATTTATCCCACAGTCCCAGCTCTGTCTCCATCTACAGGCCAGAGGAGAGAACTACAGGACAGATCAACTCTGTACTACTAATTCACTGATAAGAGACGGTACTTAGTCATCCTGCATAGAGCAGGTATACATCTGCCTCCAACACACACCTCCGTCTGCCTCCAACACACACGTCCGTCTGCCTCCAACACACACCTCCGTCTGCCTCCAACACACACCTCCGTCTGCCTCCAACACACACCTCCGTCTGCCTCCAACACACACCTCCGTCTGCCTCCAACACACACCTCCGTCTGCCTCCAACACACACCTCAACATTGATGATTACAGAGGGTTTGGGGTTAGAAAACAGCGCCCCTTGTGTCCAGTGCCGGTATTATCAAATATCCCGGAATGGCACAAGGTCGATATGAAGGCAGCAGCTACTCTTCCTGGGGTTTATTATGGATCCCCATTAGTTCCTGCCAAGGCAGCGGCTACTCTTCCTGGGGTTTATTATGGATCCCCATTAGTTCCTGCCAAGGCAGCGGCTACTCTTCCTGGGGTTTATTATGGATCCCCATTAGTTCCTGCCAAGGCAGCAGCTACTCTTCCTGGGGTTTATTATGGATCCCCATTAGTTCCTGCCAAGGCAGCAGCTACTATTCCTGGGGTTTATTATGGATCCCCATTAGTTCCTGCCAAGGCAGCAGCTACTCTTCCTGGGGTTTATTATGGATCCCCATTAGTTCCTGCCAAGGCAGCAGCTACTCTTCCTGGGGTTTATTATGGATCCCCATTAGTTCCTGCCAAGGCAGCAGCTACTCTTCCTGAGGTTTATTATGGATCCCCATTAGTTCCTGCCAAGGCAGCAGCTACTATTCCTGGGGTTTATTATGGATCCCCATTAGTTCCTGCCAAGGCAGCAGCTACTCTTCCTGGGGTTTATTACGGATCCCCATTAGTTCCTGCCAAGGCAGCAGCTACTCTTCCTGGGGTTTATTATGGATCCCCGTTAGTTCCTGCCAAGGCAGCAGCTACTCTTCCTGGGGTTTATTATGGATCCCCATTAGTTCCTGCCAAGGCAGCAGCTACTCTTCCTGGGGTTTATTATGGATCCCCATTAGTTCCTGCCAAGGCAGCAGCTACTCTTCCTGGGGTTTATTATGGATCCCCATTAGTTCCTGCCAAGGCAGCAGCTACTCTTCCTGGGGTTTATTATGGATCCCCATTAGTTCCTGCCAAGGCAGCAGCTACTCTTCCTGGAGCTGTGTGCCAGTAGTTCAAACAGACAGCTCGGTGCATTCAACATGTCAATAGTAGTGATGAAGTAGTGATGAAGTCAATCTCTCCTCCACTTTGAGCCAGGAGAGACTGACATGCATATTATTAATATTAGCTCTCTGTGTACATCCAAGGGCCAGCCGTGCTGCCCTGTTCTGAGCCAATTGCAATTTTCCCAAGTCCCTCTTTGTGGCACCTGACCACATGACAGAACAGTAGTCCAGGTGTGACAAAACTAGGGGCGTGT
>NW_028158399.1:30000-34295 GCF_964263955.1 Coregonus lavaretus
CCATTTAGACTGAGGATGGCCTGAGGATGAAACCTGGGTGGTTTCTCTCTATTTAATACCATTTAGACTGAGGATGGCCTGAGGATGAAACCTGGGTGGTTTCTCTCTATTTAATACCATTTAGACTGAGGATGGCCTGAGGATGAAACCTGGGTGGTTTCTCTCTAGTTATACCATTTAGACTGAGGATGGCCTGAGGATGAAACCTGGGTGGTTTTTCTCTAGTTATACCATTTAGACTGAGGATGGCCTGAGGATGAAACCTGGGTGGTTTCTCTCTAGTTATACCATTTAGACTGAGGATGGCCTGAGGATGAAACCTGGGTGGTTTCTCTCTAGTTATACCATTTAGACTGAGGATGGCCTGAGGATGAAACCTGGGTGGTTTCTCTCTAGTTATACCATTTAGACTGAGGATGGCCTGAGGATGAAACCTGGGTGGTTTCTCTCTAGTTATACCATTTAGACTGAGGATGGCCTGAGGATGAAACCTGGGTGGTTTCTCTCTATTTAATACCATTTAGACTGAGGATGGCCTGAGGATGAAACCTGGGTGGTTTCTCTCTAGTTATACCATTTAGACTGAGGATGGCCTGAGGATAAAACCTGGGTGGTTTCTCTCTAGTTATACCATTTAGACTGAGGATGGCCTGAGGATGAAACCTGGGTGGTTTCTCTCTAGTTATACCATTTAGACTGAGGATGGCCTGAGGATGAAACCTGGGTGGTTTCTCTCTAGTTATACCATTTAGACTGAGGATGGCCTGAGGATGAAACCTGGGTGGTTTCTCTCTAGTTATACCATTTAGACTGAGGATGGCCTGAGGATGAAACCTGGGTGGTTTCTCTCTAGTTATACCATTTAGACTGAGGATGGCCTGAGGATGAAACCTGGGTGGTTTCTCTCTATTTAATACCATTTAGACTGAGGATGGCCTGAGGATGAAACCTGGGTGGTTTCTCTCTAGTTATACCATTTAGACTGGGGATGGCCTGAGGATGAAACCTGGGTGGTTTCTCTCTAGTTATACCATTTAGACTGAGGATGGCCTGAGGATGAAACCTGGGTGGTTTCTCTCTATTTAATACCATTTAGACTGAGGATGGCCTGAGGATGAAACCTGGGTGGTTTCTCTCTAGTTATACCATTTAGACTGAGGATGGCCTGAGGATGAAACCTGGGTGGTTTCTCTCTAGTTATACCATTTAGACTGAGGATGGCCTGAGGATGAAACCTGGGTGGTTTCTCTCTAGTTATACCATTTAGACTGAGGATGGCCTGAGGATGAAACCTGGGTGGTTTCTCTCTAGTTATACCATTTAGACTGAGGATGGCCTGAGGATGAAACCTGGGTGGTTTCTCTCTATTTAATACCATTTAGACTGAGGATGGCCTGAGGATGAAACCTGGGTGGTTTCTCTCTATTTAATACCATTTAGACTGAGGATGGCCTGAGGATGAAACCTGGGTGGTTTCTCTCTAGTTATACCATTTAGACTGAGGATGGCCTGAGGATGAAACCTGGGTGGTTTTTCTCTAGTTATACCATTTAGACTGAGGATGGCCTGAGGATGAAACCTGGGTGGTTTCTCTCTAGTTATACCATTTAGACTGAGGATGGCCTGAGGATGAAACCTGGGTGGTTTCTCTCTAGTTATACCATTTAGACTGAGGATGGCCTGAGGATGAAACCTGGGTGGTTTCTCTCTAGTTATACCATTTAGACTGAGGATGGCCTGAGGATGAAACCTGGGTGGTTTCTCTCTAGTTATACCATTTAGACTGAGGATGGCCTGAGGATGAAACCTGGGTGGTTTCTCTCTATTTAATACCATTTAGACTGAGGATGGCCTGAGGATGAAACCTGGGTGGTTTCTCTCTAGTTATACCATTTAGACTGAGGATGGCCTGAGGATGAAACCTGGGTGGTTTCTCTCTAGTTATACCATTTAGACTGAGGATGGCCTGAGGATGAAACCTGGGTGGTTTCTCTCTAGTTATACCATTTAGACTGAGGATGGCCTGAGGATGAAACCTGGGTGGTTTCTCTCTAGTTATACCATTTAGACTGAGGATGGCCTGAGGATGAAACCTGGGTGGTTTCTCTCTAGTTATACCATTTAGACTGAGGATGGCCTGAGGATGAAACCTGGGTGGTTTCTCTCTAGTTATACCATTTAGACTGAGGATGGCCTGAGGATGAAACCTGGGTGGTTTCTCTCTATTTAATACCATTTAGACTGAGGATGGCCTGAGGATGAAACCTGGGTGGTTTCTCTCTAGTTATACCATTTAGACTGAGGATGGCCTGAGGATGAAACCTGGGTGGTTTCTCTCTATTTAATACCATTTAGACTGAGGATGGCCTGAGGATGAAACCTGGGTGGTTTCTCTCTAGTTATACCATTTAGACTGAGGATGGCCTGAGGATGAAACCTGGGTGGTTTCTCTCTAGTTATACCATTTAGACTGAGGATGGCCTGAGGATGAAACCTGGGTGGTTTCTCTCTATTTAATACCATTTAGACTGAGGATGGCCTGAGGATGAAACCTGGGTGGTTTCTCTCTAGTTATACCATTTAGACGGAGGATGGCCTGAGGATGAAACCTGGGTGGTTTCTCTCTAGTTATACCATTTAGACTGAGGATGGCCTGAGGATGAAACCTGGGTGGTTTCTCTCTAGTTATACCATTTAGACTGAGGATGGCCTGAGGATGAAACCTGGGTGGTTTCTCTCTAGTTATACCATTTAGACTGAGGATGGCCTGAGGATGAAACCTGGGTGGTTTCTCTCTATTTAATACCATTTAGACTGAGGATGGCCTGAGGATGAAACCTGGGTGGTTTCTCTCTATTTAATACCATTTAGACTGAGGATGGCCTGAGGATGAAACCTGGGTGGTTTCTCTCTATTTAATACCATTTAGACTGAGGATGGCCTGAGGATGAAACCTGGGTGGTTTCTCTCTAGGTATACCATTTAGACTGAGGATGGCCTGAGGATGAAACCTGGGTGGTTTCTCTCTAGTTATACCATTTAGACTGAGGATGGCCTGAGGATGAAACCTGGGTGGTTTCTCTCTAGTTATACCATTTAGACTGAGGATGGCCTGAGGATGAAACCTGGGTGGTTTCTCTCTAGTTATACCATTTAGACTGAGGATGGCCTGAGGATGAAACCTGGGTGGTTTCTCTCTATTTAATACCATTTAGACTGAGGATGGCCTGAGGATGAAACCTGGGTGGTTTCTCTCTATTTAATACCATTTAGACTGAGGATGGCCTGAGGATGAAACCTGGGTGGTTTCTCTCTAGTTATACCATTTAGACTGAGGATGGCCTGAGGATGAAACCTGGGTGGTTTCTCTCTATTTAATACCATTTAGACTGAGGATGGCCTGAGGATGAAACCTGGGTGGTTTCTCTCTAGTTATACCATTTAGACTGAGGATGGCCTGAGGATGAAACCTGGGTGGTTTCTCTCTATTTAATACCATTTAGACTGAGGATGGCCTGAGGATGAAACCTGGGTGGTTTCTCTCTAGTTATACCATTTAGACTGAGGATGGCCTGAGGATGAAACCTGGGTGGTTTCTCTCTATTTAATACCATTTAGACTGAGGATGGCCTGAGGATGAAACCTGGGTGGTTTCTCTCTAGTTATACCATTTAGACTGAGGATGGCCTGAGGATGAAACCTGGGTGGTTCTCTCTATTTAATACCATTTAGACTGAGGATGGCCTGAGGATGAAACCTGGGTGGTTTCTCTCTAGTTATACCATTTAGACTGAGGATGGCCTGAGGATGAAACCTGGGTGGTTTCTCTCTAGTTATACCATTTAGACTGAGGATGGCCTGAGGATGAAACCTGGGTGGTTTCTCTCTATTTATACCATTTAGACTGAGGATGGCCTGAGGATGAAACCTGGGTGGTTTCTCTCTAGTTATACCATTTAGACTGAGGATGGCCTGAGGATGAAACCTGGGTGGTTTCTCTCTAGTTATACCATTTAGACTGAGGATGGCCTGAGGATGAAACCTGGGTGGTTTCTCTCTAGTTATACCATTTAGACTGAGGATGGCCTGAGGATGAAACCTGGGTGGTTTCTCTCTAGTTATACCATTTAGACTGAGGATGGCCTGAGGATGAAACCTGGGTGGTTTCTCTCTAGTTATACCATTTAGACTGAGGATGGCCTGAGGATGAAACCTGGGTGGTTTCTCTCTAGTTATACCATTTAGACTGAGGATGGCCTGAGGATGAAACCTGGGTGGTTTCTCTCTAGTTATAC
>NW_028158398.1:0-1000 GCF_964263955.1 Coregonus lavaretus
GGGATTGAGGGGCAAGTGTTTAAATTGTGCAGTATTTAGCAATAATAATAAGAGTCTGGTAGCAGCAGTTGTGATGTGTGTGTAGCATGAATGTATATGTGTGTGTGTGAGTGTATATCTGTGTGGGTGTGTGCGTGAGTGAGTGCACATGTGCTAAGGTGCGGAGATTCAGTGCAGGTGGTCAGTCCAGTTCATGTGTTCAGCAGTCTGATGGCTTGTAGATAGAAACTGTCTCTGAGGCTGTTGGTATTCTTACCCAGGAGGTGGCCAGAGAGACCTAGAAGCCTGGGGCTTGAGTTTCAGCATAGGGGGGGCCGGGAGGGGAGAGATATGGGTATGGGTAGCAGGAAGGCTACACCCCCAGCCAATTCATTTCCTCATTACATGGTTGGGGGAGATCTTCCAATAGGTGAGAGAGAAAGGGACAGGGGATGAGATGGATGGCGTGGATGTGTGGACAGAGGGAACGATGGATAGAGGAAGTTCAGACAGATTGAAAGATAACGGGATGAGGGATATGTGAGTGATGACTATACAAACACACATTGAAGCTTGAGTAAAGACAGACAGACAGACAGACAGATGGAGAGGCTGGTCAGTGCCGTTGTGGACACAAAAAGCAGACAGACTGGTTGACAGAGAGATGGATGGACACAGTGATAATTAAATGGATAAATAAACAAAATATTGTAACTTTAGTCCCCAACTCCCAAGACGCACTCTCCATGACCTGCACCTGCCAGTAAGAAGACGTCTATATGGAACGATTGTTTAAGGAAAGTAAGCAGACACAGTTCTCAACAACCCCTACTACATACAGACTCTTTCTCACACTCAAACATACACACCTGTCTTTCTGCTGTTTCTCCCTAGGCCTCCACCACCCTGGTTCCACACTTGAGTGCACACAGGAATGCAAGGGGAATGACACAATTCCTTAAGTGCTGAAACCTGATTGGCCCAGTCTCTTATCTCCTCAACAAAGGCCCTAATGGATGGG
>NW_028158397.1:0-20000 GCF_964263955.1 Coregonus lavaretus
ATCTTCCAGTAGGTGCAGATATAACTGCAGTGTTATCATGTGGGAATTCATTACGTCCCTCTTGATTATTCCTAACCTTGGGGAACTCTGAACTGCCACATTCTCTGAGAAACCTTTTGCTCAGAATCGACTTTTCCATCTTCAGGGGATGTTCGTTCCCACCTTCAGTTCTGTCTTGATGGAGACATTCAGGGAATATCTCTCTGCAATGCAGTTCAACAGTCTTCCTTCAGGGTTCTGGGTTGAATAACATATTGGAAAGAAAACAAGCCTATGTATTTCATCCAGCAGTAGGACCCATATCCCTTCATCTCTACCTCTCATCTCTCTCTGTTCTCTCTCTCTCTCTCATCTCTCTCTCTATCATCTCTCTCTGTTCTCTTTCTCTCTCTCTCTCTCTCTCTCTTTCGCTCTCTCTCTTTCTCTCTCTCTCTCTCTCATCTATCTCTGTTCTTTCTCTGTTCTCTCTCTCATCTCTCTCTGTTCTCTTCTCTCTCTCTCTCTCTCTCTCTCTCTCTCTCTGTTCTCTCTTTCATCTCTCTCTCTCTCCCTCTCTCTCTCTCTCTCTCTCTATCTCTGTTCTCTCTCTCTCTCTCCCTCTCTCTCTCTCTCTCATCTATATCTGTTCTTTCTCTGTTCTCTCTCTCATCTCTCTGTTCTCTGTTCTCTCTCTCATCTCTCTCTCTCTCTCTCTCTGTTCTCTCTCTCTCTCTGTTCTCTCTCATCTCTCTCTCTCTCTCTCTCGCTCTCTTTCTCATCTCTCTCTCTCTCTGTGTTCTCTCTTTCTCCCATCTCTCTCTGTTTTCTCTCTGTTCTCTCTCTGTTCTCTCTCTCATCTCTCTCTGTTCTCTCTGTTCTCTCTCTGTTCTCTCTCTCTCTCTGTTCTCGCTCATCGCTCTCTGTTCTCTCTCTCATCTCTCTCTCATCTCTCTCTGTTCTCTCTCTCTCATCTCTCTCTGTTCTCTCTCTGTTCTCTCTCTCTGTTCTTTCTCTGTTCTCTCTCTGTTCTCTTTCTGTTCGCTCTGTTCTCTCTCTCTCTGTTCTCTCTCTGTTCTCTCTTTCATCTCTCTCTGTTCTCTCTCTCATCTCTCTCTGTTCTCTCTCTGTTTCTCTCTCTCTCTCTCTGTTCTCTCTCTCTCTGTTCTCTCTGTTAACTCTCTGTTCTCTCTCTAATCTCTCTCTGTTCTCTCTCTCTCTGTTCTCTCTCTCTCTCTTTCTCATCTCTCTCTGTTTTCTCTCTCTCATCTCTCTCTGTTCTTTCTCTCTCATCTCTCTTTCTCATCTCTCTCTCGGTCTCTCATCTCTCTCTGTTCTCTCTCGCTCTCTCTCTCTCTGTTCTCTCTCTCATCTCTCTCTGTTCTCTCTCTCTCTCATCTCTCTCTGTTCTCTCTCTGTTCTCTCTCTCTGTTCTCTCTCTCTGATCTCTCTCTCTCTGTTCTCTCTGTTCGCTCTGTTCTCGCTCTGTTCTCTCTCTGTTCTCTCTCATCTCTCTCTGTTAACTCTCTCATCTCTCTGTTCTCTCTCTCATCTCTCTCTGTTCTGTCTCTGTTCTCTCTTTGTTCTCTCTCTCTCTCTCTCTGTTCTCTCTCTGTTCTCTCTCTGTTAACTCTCTGTTCTCTCTCTCTCTCTGTTCTCTCTCTCATCTCTCTCTCTTCTCTCTCTCATCTCTCTCTCTCTCTCTCTCTCTCTCTCTGTTCTCTCTGTTCTCTCTGTTCTCTCTCTCTCTCATCTCTCTCTGTTCTCTCTCTCTCTCTTTCTGTTCTCTCTCTCTCATCTCTCTCGGTTCTCACTCTCTCTCATCTCTCTCTGTTCTCTGTCTCTTTCTCTCTCTCTCATCTCTCTCTGTTCTCTCTCTTTCTGTTCTCTCTCTCTCATCTCTCTCTGTTCTCACTCTCTCTCATCTCTCTCTGTTCTCTGTCTCTTTCTCTCTCTCTCTCATCTCTCTCTGTTCTCTCTCTCTCTCTGTTCTCTCTTTCTCTCATCTCTCTGTTCTCACTCTCCCTCACTCTCTCTCATCTCTCTCTGTTCTCTCTCTCTGTTCTCTCTCTCTCATCTCTCTCTGTTCTCTCTCTCTCATCTCTCTCTGTTCTCTCGCTGTTCTCTCTCTCTCATCTCTCTCTGTTCTCTCTCTGTTCTCTCTCATCTATTTCTGTTCTCTCTCTCTCTCATCTCTCTCTCTAATATCTCTCTGTTCTCTCTCTCATCTCTCTCTCTCTCTCTCTCTCTCTCTCTCTCTGTTCTCTATGTCATCTCTCTTTGACCATCTGACTACCCTGATTTGATACTGCTACATCTTAAATGAATAAACAGCTGATGGCTAAACAATGGTGACATCGCTGTGCTGCATCCAACGTTTTATTTTTATGTGTTTTGTGTGTGTGTGTGTGTCTGTGTCTGTCTGAGGTCAGGAGGATGCAGGAAGTTAGCGTGGTTGTCCAGGGTGGGTGTGTGTGTGTGTGTGGGGGGGGTGTGGGGGGGGGGGGGGGTTGTCATGGGGACAGGGAGGGGGGGGTAAAATAAGCAGTCTGCTCAGAAGGGAAATGGGAAGGGAGGGGTGCTTGGTCTTTCTCCCGCCATTACTACATCATGAGCTGCAAATAGAATCGTTTACTAACAGGCTACAGCAGAATAAATAGAGTAATTTACTAACAGGCTACGGCAGAATAAATAGAGTAATTTACTAACAGGCTACAGCAGAATAAATAGAGTAATTTACTAACAGGCTACAGCAGAATAAATAGAGTAATTTACTAACAGGCTACAGCAGAATAAATAGAGTAATTTACTAACAGGCTACAGCAGAATAAATAGAGTAATTTACTAACAGGCTACAGCAGAATAAATAGAGTAATTTACTAACAGGCTACAGCAGAATAAATAGAGTAATTTACTAACAGGCTACAGCAGAATAAATAGAGTAATTTACTAACAGGCTACAGCAGAATAATATGTGGTGGAGTCTCTTAGTTGCTTTAGTCGCTCTAGTCGTTGTCCTGTTGGAAGGTAAACCTTCGCCCCAGTCTGAGGTCCTGAGCGCTCTGGAGCAGGTTTTCATCAAGGATCTCTCTGTACTTTTCTCTGTTCATCTTTCCCTCCATCCTGACTAGTCTCCCAGTCCCTGCCGCTGAAAAACCGCATCCTCACAGCATGATGCCTTTTCTGAGGAGTGGCTTCCGTCTGGCCACTCTACCATAAAGGCCTGATTGGTGTAGTTCTGCAGAGATGGTTGTCCTTCTGGAATGTTCTCCCATCTCCACAGTGGAACTCTGGAGCACTGTCAGAGTGACCATCGGGTTCTTGATCACCTTCCTGACCAAGGCCTTTCTCCCCCGATTGCTCAGTTTGGCCGGGCGGCCAGCTCCAGGAAGAGTCTTGGTGGTTCCAAACTTCTTCCATTTAAAAATGATGGAGGCCACTGTGTTCTTGGGGACCTTTAATGCAGCAGAAATGTTTTAGTACCCTTCCCCAGATCTCTGCCTCGATACAATCCTGTCTCGGCGCTCTATGGACAATTCCTTCGTGCTCAAGGCTTGGTTTTTGCTCTGACATGCACTGTCAACTGTGGGACCTTATATAGACAGGTGTGTGCCTTTCCAAATCATGTCCAATCAATTGAATTTACCACAGGTAGACTCCAATGAAGTTGTAGAAACATCTCAAGGATAGTTAATGGAAACAGGATGCAGCTGAGCTCACTTTTTAGTCTCATAGCAAAGGGTCTGAATACTTATGTAAATAAGGTTTTTCTGTTTTCTATATTTAATACATTTGCAAAATATTATAAAAACCTATTTTCGCTTCGTTGTTATGGGGTATTGTGTGTAGATTGATGAGGAAAAAAATTAATTTAATACATTTTAGAATAAGGCTGTAATGTAACAAAATTTGGAAAAAGTCAAGGGGTCTGAATACTTTCCAAATGCACTGTATGTAATCAGCAATGTTAATATTATATAAAAATATGCAATATGTATAAATATTCAAGGAAAATTTTTATTTGTAGTGTATAAACTTAATATAATGAACAGGAATTACATTTACTCTCACGGATGGCCAAAAATAGAGAACAGCGCCGGAAGAAGATGGCTGCCGTTTTACAGCCCTCTAACCAATTGTACTATTATGTGTGTTTTTCCGCGTTATTTGTAATTTATTTTGTACATAATGTTTATGCCATCGTCTCTTATAACCAAAGAGAGCTTCTGGATATCAGGACAGCGATTACTCACCTCGCGTTGGACGAACACTTTTTCTTCAACGAGGCGTTCGCGAAGGATATCCTACAGACACCCGACAAGGCCCAGATCCCCGTCATTCGCGTGAGGAAGAGACGGAGATTTCGTGGACGTAGGTCGGGGTGCCTTGTAAGGATCCGACGGCGAACGAGTAAACTGCCTCTCCCATCAATCCTATTAGCCAACGTTCAAGCTTTGGAGAATAAAATGGACGATTTAAGATTACGGTTATCCTACCAACGGGACATTAAAAACTGTAATATCTTATGTTTCACGGAGTCGTGGCTGAATGACAACAATGACAACATTCAGCTAGCAGGCTATACGCTACATCGGCAGGACAGAACGGCAGACTCGGGTAAGACGAGGGGTGGCGGTCTCTGTATTTTTGTAAACAACAGCTGGTGCACAAAATCAAATACTAAGGAAGTCTCAAGGTTTTGCTCGCCTGAGGTAGAGTATCTTATGATAAGCTGTAGACCACACTATTTACCAAGAGAGTTTTCATCTATACTTTTCATAGCTGTCTATTTACCACCACAAACCAATGCTGGCATTAAGATTGCACTGAATGAGTTGTACAAGGCCATTAATCAACAGGAAAACGCTCATCCAGATGCAGCGCTCCTAGTAGCAGGGGACTTTAATGCAGGGAAACTTAAATCCGTTCTACCTCATTTCTACCAGCATGTTAAATGTGCAACCAGAGGGGAAAAAACTCTAGACCACCTTTACTCCACACACAGAGACGCATACAAAGCTCTCCCTCGCCCTCCATTTGGCAAATCTGACCATAACTCTATCCTCCTGATTCCTGCTTATAAGCAAAAACTGAAGCAGGAAGCACCAGTGATTCGGCTAATAAAAAAGTGGTCAGATGACGCAGATGCTAAGCTACAGGACTGTTTTGCTAGCACAGACTGGAACATGTTCCGGGATTCTTCAGACAGCATTGAGGAGTACACCACATCAGTCACTGGCTTCATCAATAAGTGCATCGATGATGTCGTCCCCACAGTGACCGTACGTACATACCCCAACCAGAAGCCATGGATTACAGGAAACATCCGCACTGAGCTAAAGGGTAGAGCTGCCGCTTTCAAGGAACGGGACTCTAACCCGGACGCTTATAAGAAATCCCGCTATGACCTCCGACGAACCATCAAACAGGCAAAGAGTCAATACAGGTCTAAGATTGAATCATACTACACTGGCTCTGACGCTCGTCGGATGTGGCAGGGCTTGAAAACTATTACAGACTACAAAGGGAAGCACAGCCGCGAGCTGCCCAGTGACACAAGCCTACCAGACGAGCTAAACCACTTCTATGCTCGCTTCGAGGCAAGCAACACTGAAGCATGCATGAGAGCACCAGCTGTTCCGGACGACTATGTGATCACGCTCTCCGTAGCCGATGTGAGTAAGACTTTTAAGCAGGTCAACATTCACAAGGCCGCAGGGCCAGACGGATTACCAGGACGTGTACTCCGAGCATGTGCTGACCAACTGGCAAGTGTCTTCACTGACATTTTCAACATGTCCCTGACTGAGTCTGTAATACCAACATGTTTCAAGCAGACCACCATAGTCCCCGTGCCCAAGAACGCTAAGATAACCTGCCTAAATGACTACCGACCCGTGGCACTGACGTCTGTAGCCATGAAGTGCTTTGAAAGACTGGTCATGGCTCACATCAACAGCATAATCCCAGAAACCCTAGACCCACTCCAATTTGCATACCGCCCCAACAGATCCACAGATGATGCAATCTCTATCGCACTCCACACTGCCCTTTCCCACCTGGACAAGAGGAACACCTACGTGAGAATGCTATTCATTGACTACAGCTCAGCATTCAACACCATAGTGCCCTCAAAGCTCATCACTAAGCTAAGGATCCTGGGAATAAACACCTCCCTCTGCAACTGGATCCTGGACTTCCTGACGGGCCGCCCCCAGGTGGTAAGGGTAGGTAACAACACATCTGCCACACTGATCCTCAACACGGGGGCCCCTCAGGGGTGCGTGCTCAGTCCCCTCCTGTACTCTCTGTTCACCCATGACTGCATGGCCAGGCACGACTCCAACACCATCATTAAGTTTGCCGACGACACAACAGTGGTAGGCCTGATCACCGACAACGATGAGACAGCCTATAGGGAGGAGGTCAGAGATCTGGCCGTGTGGTGCCAGGACAACAACCTCTCCCTCAACGTGACCAAGACAAAGGAGATGATTGTGGACTACAGGAAAAAAAAGAGGACTGAGCACGCCCCCATTCTCATCGACGGGGCTGTAGTGGAACAGGTTGAGAGCTTCAAGTTCCTTGGTGTCCACATCACCAACGAACTATCATGGTCCAAACACACCAAGACAGTCGTGAAGAGGGCACGACAAAGCCTATTCCCCCTCAGGAGACTAAAAAGATTTGGCATGGGTCCTCAGATCCTCAAAAAATTCTACAGCTGCACCATCGAGAGCATCCTGACTGGTTGCATCACCGCCTGGTATGGCAACTGCTTGGCCTCTGACCGCAAGGCACTACAGAGGGTAGTGCGTACGGCCCAGTACATCACTGGGGCAAAGCTCCCTGCCATCCAGGACCTCTATACCAGGCGGTGTCAGAGGAAGGCCCTCAAAATTGTCAAAGACTCCAGTCACCCTAGTCATAGACTGTTCTCTCTGCTACCGCACGGCAAGCGGTACCGGAGTGCCAAGTCTAGGTCCAAAAGACTTCTCAACAGCTTCTACCCCCAAGCCATAAGACTCCTGAACAGCTAATCATGGCTACCCGGACTATTTGCACTGCCCCCCCACCCCATCCTTTTTACGCTGCTGCTACTCTGTTAAGTATTTATGCATAGTCACTTTAACTCTACCCACATGTACATATTACCTCAACTACCTCAACTAGCCGGTGCCCCCGCACATTGACTATGCAACGGTACCCCCCTGTATATATAGCCTCCCTACTGTCACTTTATTCTATTGTATATATAGCCTCCCTACTGTCACTTTATTTTTTACTTCTGCTCTTTTTTTCTCAACACTTTTTTGTTGTTGTTTTATTCTTACTTTTTTGTTTAAAATAAATGCACTGTTGGTTAAGGGCTGTAAGTAAGCATTTCACTGTAATGTCTGCACCTGTTGTATTCGGCGCATGTGACCAATAAAATTTGATTTGATTTGATTTGATTTGAAATAACTATCTGAAAGCCACGCCTCCAATATTCTGATAGGCTGATGCCGCTACAATATATTAATAAAACGGTTCAAAATTGAACCCTTCCCATCACAAAAAGGTTTTAACCTTTACACAGGCGGCCCAGTATCAATGTATAAGAATCAATCTGTGAAGCTTTTGCGAGGTTATGCGTCATGTCACACGGGTTCCTCAAATAACCTTTTCAGAGGGGTTCCTCTTTTTGACCTGAAGAGGTTCCCCAACAGTGGCAATCTTTTTAACCCCTAAAGGTTCTTCGGGGCTCCTTTACTTCTAAGAGTGCCATTCTATCATATATGATAGGATATGATATGATAGGATATGATAGGATAGGATATGATAGGATATGATAGGATATTATATGATAGGATAGGATAGGATAGGATAGGATATGATATGATAGGCTATGATGTGATATGATATGATAGGATATGATAAGTCGCTCTATCATATCTTCTGGATAAAGTAATCCTTCTACCCCCCCCCCCCCCCCCCCCCCCCTTACCTCCCCCCCCCCCCCCCCAAAAAAAAACAAACAAACAAAAAACATTGTAAAGTGGTTATCCCACTGGCTATAAGGTGAATGCACCAATTTGTAAGTCGCTCTGGATAAGAGCGTCTGCTAAATGACGTAAATGTAAATGTAAATGTATAAGATAGGATATGATTTGATAGGATAGGATATGATAGGATATTATATGATATTATATGATATGATATAACAGGATAGGATAGGATATGATAGGATAGGATATGATAGGATATGAAAGGATATGATATGATATGATATGATAGGATAGGATATGATATGATAGGATAGGATAGGATATGATAGGATATGAAAGGATATGATGTGATAGGATATGATATGATAGGATATGATATGATAGAAGGGAAGGGAAGGCAATAGGCTGGACCGACTGAACTCACTGAACACTATAAATATACTGTATGTGCACCAACAACAGCTGTACGTCATGAAAGTCAATGATTTAGTCTCACTTTACTTGTATTAACAACCACTAATCTCCCCTCTATCTTTATGGAAACACTGTATAAAAACTGGCAGCTTTAATAGTCATACAAATGAGTTGTATATGCTGTCGCTGTGCTTAGCTCCCACACGTAGCAGTAGTTAAAAGTTCACCCGTATTTACATAGACATGGATCAGGATGCCTCTCTACTGACTGTCTTCCCTCTGAGGAGAGGTCTGAGACTGTTTGACAAACTCCCCGTTCCTGGATATGCATGAGTGTGTGTGTGTGTGTGTGTGTTATTCATGAAGCATTAGCAGGGCTGTCTGTGTAGATTTAGACTTTCAGATGTGACCTTTGTCTTCTAAATGTCAGGGATGGAGCAGAGTGCCCACAGCGCCATACACACACACACACACAACACACACACACACACACACACACACACACACACACACACACACACACACACACACACACACACACACACACACACACACACACACACACACACACACACACACACACAGAGCTCCCAGCCTTATGTAACTGCAGCTATGCATGAGACAGACAGACGGGGAGAGGAGAGAGAGGGAAAGTATTTTTGAGAAAACTGGCATATTCCAGCCCTGATGATGTCACGGGTTTCTGTGAGCTCTGCTGAAAGCAGTTTGGGTTTGAGGATGGGATTTTTCTTCAGCATGTATAGGTGCATGTAGTGTAAAAACCCTACTAGAAAAAAAGGTGCCCTATTGATTGTATAGTATATGCTCCTTAATAAACCTACGATGTAGTGGATTTCAGTGGTTTTATTGGTTACCTAATATTCTTTGATCTGTAGCCTAGCTGTCTAGAGAATGTGAATCACACAGTGTGAAAGCCATCACCGGGGCCTGCCTGTAGCGGAACGGGGAGAGATTTTCCTCCTGCATGAATTCATTCATGACCATATTGTACCCCTCTTCATCCACCAACAATGAGGCACGGGCACAGGGGTCAAACGCGCTGCAGGGGTCACCCTTGTGTGTAATGCCGATGCGACCTATAATAGAACTGAGTTTGCTTTATCTGTGTGTTTATTTTTTACTATGATTATTTTTATTAACTTTTCTGGCTTTTACAGTAAGACAAATACTCATAAATATATCATATCAACATATCATACCAATATATCATATCAACATATCATACCAATATATAATATCAATATATCATATATTTCAGCAATAAGGCCCAAGGGGGTGTGGTATATGGCCAATATACTACGGCTAAGGGCTGTTCTTATGAACTACGCAACGCGGAGTGCCTGGACACAGCCCTTAGCAGTGGTATATTGGCCATATACCACAAACCCCTGAGGTGCCTTATTGCTATTATAAACTGGTTACCAATGTGATTAGAGCATTTGGGTTTTGTTTTGGCCAAGGTACTTCAAGAAGGGGTCCCACAACTTAAACAATTGCTAAGGCTTATTATTCAATGCTGTAGAGAAAGCCTCATTGGGAGTTAAACCAATTACCCTTTGCTCCCATTGACTTCTTGAGTGAGCCTGATCAGATATCCACAGCAGAAGAACACACTTCCGTGCACAATGTAGTAAGATGTGTAAAAGATGTGAGTAAGAGGCAGCTCATCTCAGGTTCCTAGTATACAAGACTTTGCAGCCAGCTGGAGAGCATTCAAAAACATGATCTGTCTCCTGGAGAACCTCTGAGATTGTCCTTTATGTAAGGCAATCCCAGAAACAATGAATAAGAGAACCTTCCGCACCCTGACACTTATTTTCAAAGACTAGACAAATTAGGGTTAATTCTATGTCTAGACACAGGAGTGACATGCAGTCGATGTAGGATCTTAAATTGCGTTTCTCAGGTTGAGTTGCAAGCTAGGAAATGGGATGGTTGTTCACAAATGTCTTTCCAGTCTGCAAGCTCTATTGGGAGCCTAGATCAGCCTCCACTAACACCTTAGTTTTGTCTGTGTTATCTTTCTTCAAATTGCACAGTAAGTTATATAAGCGTTGAGTGATAGATTTCAGCTGCTTATTCTTCAAGAGGTCCTCAATAGGAGAGATGGAGAAGCCATCTGGATGCAGATAATGAAATTAAGTATCTGAAATAATTTTAAAAAGTAACTCTTAGAGATGCCAAATTGACTAACAATATGGTCAAATGTACGAATTTTATCACCCTGAACAATATCTTCGACAACATTGATGCCCTTACTTTTCCATGTAGAGAAGCCTCCCTTCATCCCAGGTCGGAAATCAGGGTTCTCATGCAAAGGGGTCAGTACAGAGAAACAATGATTATGCCCTTCTAACGTCCTGACCTGTCTCCAGATAGAGCGATGTTCTTCAGCATATCATTTTCTTTAGTCAGTTTGGCTATCTTTGTCTGGGGTATGTATAAAAGGTTACGGAGTGGGATTTTCCCAAGAGTAGCTGATTCACCATTAAGCCAAGAGGAATTTGGATTTTCAATACACAACTCAAGGATAAATCTCAGTTGAGATGCCAGTTGAGAGAAGGGGCTGCTAGACCATCTAACCTTGTAGGTAGGGTGAGATACACTTCAAAGGTATGTGGACACCTGCTCATCGAACATCTCATTTGAAAATTATGGGCATTAATAAGGAGTTTGTCCCTCCTTTGCTGCTATAACAGCCCCAACTCTTATGGGAAGGCTTTCCACTAGATGTTGGGGACTTGCTTCCATTCAGCCACAATAGCATTAGTGAGGTCGGGCACTGATGTTGGGCGATTAGGCCTGGCTCGCAGTCGGCGTTCCAATTCATCCCAAAGGTGTTTTGATGGGGGTTGTGGTCAGGGCTCTGTGCAGGCCAGTCAAGTTCTTCCACACTGATCTCGACAAACCATTTCTGTATGGACCTCGCTTTGTGCACGGGGGCATTGTCATGCTGAAACAGGAAAGGGCTTTCCCCAAACTGTTGCCACGAAGTTGGAAGCACAGAATCATGTAGAATGTCATTGTATGCTGTAGTGTTAAGATTTCCCTTCACTGGAACTAAGGGGCTTAGCCTGAACCATGAAAAACAGCCCCAGACCATTATTCCTCCTCCACCATTTGGGCAGGTAGCATTCTCCTGGCATCCGCCAAACCCAGATTCATCCGTAGGACTGCCAGATGGTGAAACGTGATTAATCACTCCAGAGAACGGGTTTCCACTGCTCCAGAGTCCAATGGCAGCGAGCTTTACACCACTCCAGCCGACACTTGGCATTGCGCATGTTGATCTTATGCTTGTGTGTGGCTTCTCGGCCATGGAAACCCATTTCATGAAGCTCCCGACGAACAGTTCTTGTGCTGACATTGCTTCCAGAGGCAGTATGGAACTCGGTCGTGAACCTTTACCCAGTTAAACAGTGCTATCATATATTTTATCTGGCGAAGACCTAGGTTGAGGTACAGCTACTGTACAGACGTCCTCCGTGGAGACCGTAAACACATAGCCCTCGTTGTCCTCGGGGGCTCCCTTTCGGCAGCTCAGAGGTATTTAGTTCGTTGTTGGTGTCTGTGATGTGACTGGCTTTGTTTTTGTAAACAAAGTCTCCTGAGTGGCGCAGTGGTCTAAGGCACTGCATCGCAGTGCTAGCTGTGCCACTAGAGATCCTGGTTCTAATCCAGGCTCTGTCGCAGCCGGCCGCGACCGGGAGACTCATGGGCAGCGCACAATTGGCCTAGCGTTGTCCAGGGTAGGGGAGGGAATGGCCGGCAGGGATGTAGCTCAGTTGATAGAGCATGGCGTTTGCAACGCCAGGGTTGTGGGTTCAATTCCCACGGGGGACCAGTATGAAAAATATATATATATATATATGTATTCACTAACTGTAAGTCGCTCTGGATAAGAGCGTCTGCTAAATGACGTAAATGTAAATGTAAATGTGATCGTTAGGAGCCCCTGCCACATACTGTCACGATCGTCTTGGAAAGGAGTAGACCAAAGCGCAGCGTGTTGCACGAACATGATGCTTTATTTAATTAAAGCGAAACACGAAACAACAAAACAAATAACGATTCGTGAAGTCCACAGTGACAATGACTGACTAGGAACAAAAACCCACAAACACAAGGTGAAAACAGACAGTTTAAATATGGCTCCCAATCAGAGACAACGAGCCAACAGCTGACACTCGTTACCTCTGATTGGGAGTCACTCAAACAAAGAAACACAACAACCTAGAACAACCCAACCAAGAAACAGAACACAAAGAAACGAACACACCCTGGCTCAACATACAGAGTCCCGGAGCCAGAGCGTGACAGTACCCCCCCCTAAAGGCGCGGACTGCGACCGCGCCTCAATAAGGGCTAAACAAGGGAGGGCTGGGCGGGCATACCTCCTCGGCGGCGGTTCTGGCCCCGGCCTTGCCCACCACCCTCCAAACAACCCCCCATAGCGCCCCTGGTCCGGTCTGACCCCGCTGGCTGGATCTGGACTGGACAATGACGGAGCGGATTGCTTACGCTCCGTTGTGGAGCAGCTGACCGGTCTTACCAGGCTGACGACTCGCACCCCTGGCTTGGTGCGAGTAGCAGGAACGGGCTGAACCAGGCTGACGACTCGCACCCCTGGCTTGGTGCGAGTGGCAGGAACGGGCTGGACCAGGCTGACGACTCGCACCCCTGGCTTGGTGCGAGTGGCAGGAACGGGCTGGACCAGGCTGACGACGCACCCCGTAGGCTTGGTGCGTGGAGCAGGGACAGGCCGGGCTGGGCTGACGACGCACACCGTAGACCTGGTGCGTGGAGCAGGGACAGGCCGGACAGGGCTGGCGACGCACCCCGTAGGCTTGGTGCGTGGAGCAGGGACAGGCCGGGCTGGGCTGACGACGCATACCGTAGGCTTGGTGCGTGGAGCAGGAACAGGCCGGACAGGGCTGGCGACGCACACCGTAGACTTGGTGCGTGGAGCAGGAACAGGCCGGGCAGGGCTGGCGACGCACACCGTAGACTTGGTGCGTGGAGCAGGAACAGGCCGGGCTGGCGACGCACACCGTAGACTTGGTACGTGGAGCAGGAACAGGCCGGGCTGGGCTGGCGACGCACACCGTAGGTTTGGCGCGTGGAGCAGGAACAGGCCGGGCAGGGCTGGCGACGCACACCGTAGACTTGGTGCGTGGAGCAGGAACAGGCCGGGCAGGGCTGTCGACGCACACCGTAGACTTGGTGCGTGGAGCAGGAACAGGCCGGGCAGGGCTGTCGACGCACACCGTAGGCTTGGTACGTGGAGCAGGAACAGGCCGGGCTGGGCTGGCGACGCACACCGTAGACTTGGTGCGTGGAGCAGGAACAGGCCGGGCAGGACTGTCGACGCACACCGTAGACTTGGTGCGTGGAGCAGGAACAGGCCGGGCAGGGCTGTCGACGCACACCGTAGGCTTGGTGCGTGGAGCAGGAACAGGCCGGGCAGGGCTGTCGACGCACACCGTAGGTTTGGTGCGTGGAGCAGGAACAGGCCGGGCAGGGCTGTCGACGCACACCGTAGACTTGGTGCGTGGAGCAGAAACAGGCCGGGCAGGACTGGCGACGCACACCGTAGGCTTGGTGCGAGAGGCAGGAACAGGCCGGACCGGGCTGGAGACGCGCACCGTCCATTTGGTGCGAGGGGCCGTAACAGGCCGGACCGTACTGGGGACACACACCACTGGCTCTACTCCGGGAACTGGAACGGGCCGGACCGAACTGGTAACACACCCCAGTACCTCTCGCCGTGCCTCTAAACCTCCTTTCCCTACTTTGACCAGTGGCCCCCGTAACCTGGTGGCCTTTTGAATACGCCCCTTCTCTGCCTCCGTCAGCCCCGTCGTCCATGCCCTGTGCCCCCCCCTAAAAAATTATTGGGGGTGCCTCTCGTCCGTCGGACGATGGCACTGCTGACGCCGCTGCTCCTCTCTCGCCAGGGCCTTGATCCTATCCCAAGGTCCCTTGCCCCCGAGCATGTCCTCCCAGGACCACACTTTGCCCACCTGGGCCATCGCCAGCCTCTCCATCTCCTTTCCCGGCGCTTCCTCCCATGTCCAGTCTGCCTCCGTCTGGACACGCTGCTTGGTCGTTGTATGGTGGGTTTTTCTGTCACGATCGTCTTGGAAAGGAGTAGACCAAAGCGCAGCGTGTTGCACGAACATGATGCTTTATTTAATTAAAGCGAAACACGAAACAACAAAACAAATAACGATTCGTGAAGTCCACAGTGACAATGACTGACTAGGAACAAAAACCCACAAACACAAGGTGAAAACAGACAGTTTAAATATGGCTCCCAATCAGAGACAACGAGCCAACAGCTGACACTCGTTACCTCTGATTGGGAGTCACTCAAACAAAGAAACACAACAACCTAGAACAACCCAACCAAGAAACAGAACACAAAGAAACGAACACACCCTGGCTCAACATACAGAGTCCCGGAGCCAGAGCGTGACACATACGCCTCGTGTCCGACCCGTTAAACTGATCCTCCACTTTGGCCCTATAATTGTGTCTCGCGGTCTTGATCGATCTGTGTAGGTCGTATTTGTACTGTCGAACCATACAACTGTCCACGGTCACCTTGCCGTGTTTATAAGCTGCATCGCTCTGCTTCAGTTGTCCGACAAGGCTGCGACAACTTCAGTTTCCCGACAAGGCCGCGACACAGTGAAAACTGTTTGGAGTTTGTGACAGCAGCTATGTGAGCTTATTACAGTATTATAGACACTATGTCCTGGGATTTCCTATGGTCTTCTATGTAGAAGAAACCCTTACAGTATTATAGACACTATGTCCTGGGATTTCCTAGGATCTTCTATGTAGAAGAAACCCTTTACCTTCTAACAACTCTTGGGTAGCTTGTGTGCGTCACAGAGCAAAGCAAAGCAAGCTAATGGTTGGTATCTACGGATTCAAGAAATAGACGAATCCATCGGTACAACCCAGAAGTTTGTAGCTCGAACACACAATGTTTAAAAGGGGTTAGAAGTCAACAACGCGCCAGAGTTACGGTGAGGCTCATTGGGTTAAATAATTTATGGTGTGATTTGACTGTGTTTGCTATTCTTTATAGAAAGTGTATATGGTGTAGAACTGTGTTTGCCATTCTTTATAGAATCTATCTAAAACGAAGAACTAAGGTGGACTGTAAGATAGGGGTTCATGACTGTGGCTGCCACTATGGGGCATCAGTCAGAATGCAATGAGGAGATGGAGGTGGTACAATTATCAAATGTATTTCACACACAGCGAAGGTAAACAGAGGGGGGAAGGTTTTGATCCTGTATTGTTTGGCTTGTCGATAGAGTTAGGAAGGATGTGTTGGTCTAGGCGAGAGATACGTCTCAGTGGCACTTTTACTGAAACGTTGATTAATGTGCAGTGTCACTGTAAAAACTTACAAATAAACAAACTCAAATCAGCATAAAAGTGCATGAATGAACAAGTAGTGCCGGGTGAATGAACAGGAGGGAAATTGGCTTAACTGTGTTATGTAATAAACTTAGAAAACTGCCAAACATTAACTAGAACAAAGGGAGCACATGACATACCAACTGAGAGCATGAATAGCATCAAAAAGGTGTAAAATAGAGTAGAGGAACTGGCAGCGTAATGCATGTTTAGCAATAGACTGGAGGAACTGGCAGAATCTATCTATGGTGTTATAGGGCTGTGTTTTAATGTATTTATTTAGCAGCAGAGGTCAGAAGAAACGGACCTATTTTGGCGGCAGCCTTCGTCAGCGTTCAGTGAGTTCAGGTCTTTCCTTTCTTCAAGTATATGCCTTTTGAACCCGGCACCCAAATACTTGTTGTTACTACAAACATTTGATCTGAGTACGCCAATTTCTCTTTCTATGATAGAACTGTGTATCCCATTCTAACACAGTCTATGGTGTTATAGCTCTGTGCTTGCCATTCTAACACAGTCTATTGTGTTATAGAACTGTGTTTGCCATTCTAACACAGTCTATGGTGTTATAGAACTATGTTTGCCATTCTTTATATAATCTATCTATGGTGTTATAGAACTGTGTTTGCCATTCTAACACAGTCTATGGTGTTATAGAACTGTGTTTGCCATTCTAACACAGTCTATGGTGTTATATAACTGTGTTTGCCATTCTAACACAGTCTATGGTGCTATAGGGCTGTGTTTGCCATTCTAACACAGTCTATGGTGTTATATAACTGTGTTTGCCATTCTAACACAGTCTATGGTGCTATAGAACTGTGTATCCCATTCTAACACAGTCTATGGTGTTATAGCTCTGTGCTTGCCATTCTAACACAGTCTATTGTGTTATAGAACTGTGTTTGCCATTCTAACACAGTCTATGGTGTTATAGAACTATGTTTGCCATTCTTTATATAATCTATCTATGGTGTTATAGAACTGTGTTTGCCATTCTAACACAGTCTATGGTGTTATAGAACTGTGTTTGCCATTCTAACACAGTCTATGGTGTTATATAACTGTGTTTGCCATTCTAACACAGTCTATGGTGCTATAGAACTGTGTTTGCCATTCTAACACAGTCTATGGTGTTATATAACTGTGTTTGCCATCCTAACACAGTCTATGGTGTTATAGAACTATGTTTGACATTGTTTACAGTCTATAGGCCTACAATGTGAGGGGACGATAATGACTGGTGTAAATTCTACTGTCAGTTCGATCACCTATAGACCCTAGGGCATTGAGTCAGATTGATTAGGCCTAGAGTAAGAATCTGGCAGGAAAATGCCAATGGTAATTTCACGGGGAAATAACACCTTTAATTACATCTGACATGAATTGACCTTCATCACAGGTTGAGGATCATAAAGGGGGTGATAGGCTAATTCATAGAGCAAGTTGATATTATAAAAACATATATTTAAGAGGTGAGGTGGATAGGATATGGTTTATGGTTTGTTTTTGGTTGAATAGGGTTATGGTTTGGTTTGGCCTCACTCAGAGATAAATATTGTTTGTGAGCTTCGAGCATTGTCCCCCCGCACCTGCTCTTCTCCATAGTCGGTGATCCCGGTAGCCTCGCGGCTGAGTGCTGATCAGTATTCTGGCAGGACCGCCTCTCAAGCTCTCTCTGCTTCACAGCGGCTCTCTCTCTGTTCCCTCTCTCCCGTCCAAGACAAGCAGAAGGCTCAATAGCCCGCGCGCAGCCCGCAGACAGACAAACAGACAGACAATACTCTCGTGTGTTGTTGAGTGTCAGCTGGCCTGAATCCTGACAGTGTGGGTTCAGGGGGAGAAACAGCGAACACCGGCGGGTGTTGACCCGAGGAGAATAATCGGTGCTGACGGATGGTGATGAGGATGATGATGGTGAGGATGATGATGATGCATCTGTTTCCGAGCCTTTTATGAGCTGCAATAGCGCGTGTAGGGTGAAGACAAGAAGCGTAGCCAGGGAGGCCGTTTTTTCCCCTGTCTTTTTCTTTTCAATCTGTAGCCAAATGGTGGATGCTATCTGGACCGTTAAATTCAAACAGTCCCGGTCGAGACCAGAGCAGAGCAGCAGCGCGCGCCTCCCGTCATCCCGACAAAGAGCACACAGACACGGCAGCAGCCGCATCCCTCTCGCCTTGCAGCATTGCACCATGGCCTTGGATGTCCAGACATTCGTTGTGTTCACGGTGATCGCGGTTCTGGTGCTTGTGAACGTTCTGTTAATGTTCATCCTCGGTACGCGTTAACCGGACCGGCGCTCGAGGCCCAGTTCGCGCAACACACAACCGTTTGAGAGAGAGGGAGCAGGCGAGCGTTCATTCTTTCGTTGAGAGCGGGACCCCCATCGCATCTTCAACATGGCCACACAGTGAAATGAATGACGTTGGTACAATATATGTGTATTTATTTAACGTACAGTGTATCCCCTGAATCCTCCCGTTGTCTCGTCCTCTGGCGGTGTGTAGCTGATGATGTTTTGGTGGTGATGGTTGTGCGGATGTTTCCCTGGTGATTGTAGATAATTCACCATATTCCCTCTGAAGGCCGTGTTTTGCCCCCAATGCCTGCCCGCTCTCCCCTTCTCTCCTCCATGTTGTATTGTGTATCTCTGTGAGCAACAGTACTGAATTGTGCGCTTTGGTTTTCCCAGGAATCTTTTTTTCCAGAATGTCTAACGGTATTTTGGATGCGTAGCTATTATTTGGGATGCTTTGACGGGCTGTAATAATGCTGTTGTATTATATCCAGCAACAATGATTCATCCTTATATCCCCACTATAAGGGATTGTTATAGTGATTTTCTGGTGGTGCATTTGGAAGGATTTCTGCAGGTGTTATAGTGTTCCAGGATGTTCTAATGATGCACAACATAATCTTTCACACTGGACATTATCAACCAATAAAATAGCGGGCCAGCTAGAGGAGGCACTCAATGCTCCAACACACACACACACACACACACACACACACACACACACACACACACACACACACACACACACACACACACACACACACACACACATACACACACACACACACACACACACACACACACACACATACACACACACACCGGTTTCCCACATTTTAAACCATGCAATATTTATCTATCTACATCTCCCCCATTTTACATGCACCATTACTCTATGCCTCAACACCTGCCTGTGAATCCATTTCAGACACAATAAACCCGTATGAATCAATAGAGATTAATAGAACTGTCATTATTCTAAACTACACACATTCACAAGGAATTGTATAACACATTATTAAACAGATCAAATCTGGGTATTTAGCTTTACTATGAGGACGTCTTAATATCTGATGGAAAGTGAGGTTTATAAATGTTGTATGGTATGAGAGTCAGATATAGAAGACGTGTTAAAAGCCCCGGAAGTCTCAGAGCTCAGACCTATCAGATATAAAGCCCTGCAGACTCAGAGCTATCAGATATAAAGCCCTGCAGACTCAGAGCTATCAGATATAAAGCCCTGCAGACTCAGAGCTATCAGATATAAAGCCCCAGAAGTCTCAGAGCTCCGAGCTATCAGATATAAAGCCCTGCAGTCTCAGAGCTATCAGATATAAAGCCCTGCAGACTCAGAGCTCCGAGCTATCAGATATAAAGCCCTGCAGACTCAGACCTATCAGATATAAAGCCCTGCAGACTCAGACCTATCAGATATAAAGCCCTGGCAGACTCAGACCTATCAGATATAAAGCCCTGCAGTCTCAGACCTCTATCAGATATAAAGCCCTGGCATACTCAGACCTCTATCAGATATAAAGCCCTGCAGTCTCAGACCTCTATCAGATATAAAGCCCTGGCAGACTCAGACCTCTATCAGATATAAAGCCCTGGCAGACTCAGAGCTCTATCAGATATAAAGCCCTGGCAGACTCAGAGCTCTATCAGATATAAAGCCCTGGCAGACTCAGAGCTCTATCAGATATAAAGCCCTGGCAGACTCAGACCTATCAGATATAAAGCCCTGCAGTCTCATACCTCTATCAGATATAAAGCCCTGGCAGACTCAGACCTCTATCAGATATAAAGCCCTGCAGTCTCAGACCTCTATCAGATATAAAGCCCTGGCAGACTCAGACCTCTATCAGATA
>NW_028158397.1:22500-32500 GCF_964263955.1 Coregonus lavaretus
GATTATTACTAGGATGATTATCTGACTAGATCCATCCATGCATACGCTGTCTGAACATTTTAATGCCACAAACATGGTAAGGATGTTTTCCAGTGTCTGTGTGTGGTGTGGTGTGTGTATAGTCCTGTGGTGCTGTCGAGGCTGCTGCTGGCTGCAAGCTGCAGTCAGTGAATGCTGATGTGTTGTGTTGTGGTGTGGTGCGTGATCGTATTAGCGAAGGGATTAGACCTTCAGCTCAGCAGTTTACCACTGTCCTTATTATGTGTGATCTGGAACCAGAAATGTACATCATTACCTGTGTCAAATCAAACCAATGCATGTCTGCATGTATCGGCAATGTGACCCAAATACAGGTTTGCAATCGGATCCGCTTTTCTCTTTGATGTTGTTGCTGCAATGTTACCCAGTAGCTCATCATCACCATAGATTTAGGTGATACTGTCTGTGGGTCTAGCTATGCAGTAGACAGATATATCTAGGGGTATAGGGGAGAGGGCTGTCTCTACAGTAGACAGATCCAGCCAGATAAACAGGTATGGGAGCAAGAGGATGTTGTTAGCATAGAAATAGAATAGAAGGGGCTTGGAACCTGTAACACATTATGCCATCATTGACTTGAATGGGGCGGCCCATTCTATGGATTCTATTTCTATAGTTGTTGGTTGGATGGACGTCAGCTCTCCTGGGTGCATGGCAAGCAGGTTTCCTTTGATCAACGAAAGGCAGGCCCTGCTAGGAAAGAGAGAGAGAGAGGGAGAGAGGGGGGAAAAGAGAGAGAGAGAGAGGAATGGGAGAGAGATTGATTATGCAACTATTTTAAGTTACAGGAAAATACTGTGATGTATCAGAGAGGGGGAGAGAGGGAGAAGGGGAGAGGGGGGGGGGGGGGGGGGAGGGGGGAGAGGGTGAGAGGGTGAGAACTGATCTTGTTATCCTGGGGAGGGGATGGAGGGATGAACAGAGGAATGAACAGGGACTGGTGTTAGCTCTGGATATATACCCACACATTAGAGGAATGAACAGAGACTGGTGTTAGCTCTGGCTGGACCCACACATTAGAGGAATGAACAGAGACTGGTGTTAGCTCTGGCTGGACCCACACATTAGAGGAATGAACAGAGACTGGTGTTAGCTCTGGCTGGACCCACACATTAGAGGAATGAACAGAGACTGGTGTTAGCTCTGGCTGGACCCACACATTAGAGGGATGTTGCTTCAGTGTTGTAATATCACATTAGAGGAATGTTGCTACAGTGTTGTAATATCACATTAGAGGAATGTTGCTACAGTGTTGTAATATCACATTAGAGGGATGTTGCTTCAGTGTTGTAATATCACATTAGAGGGATGTTGCTTCAGTGTTGTAATATCACATTAGAGGGATGTTGCTTCAGTGTTGTAATATCACATTAGAGGGATGTTGCTTCAGTGTTGTAATATCACATTAGAGGGATGTTGCTTCAGTGTTGTAATATCACATTAGAGGGATGTTGCTTCAGTGTTGTAATATCACATTAGAGGGATGTTGCTTCAGTGTTGTAATATCACATTAGAGGGATGTTGCTATAGTATTGTAATATCACATTAGAAGGATGTTGCTTCAGTGTTGTAATATCACATTAGATGTTGTACAAGTAGTGAATGGGGTGAAATACTGTAGTATGGTATCTATACATTACAAAAGTATGTGGACACCCCTTCGAATTAGTGGATTTGGCTATTTCAGCCACACCCGTTGCTGACAGGTGTATAAAATCGAGCACACAACCATGCAATCTCCATAGACAAACATTGGCAGTAGAATGGCCTTACTGAAGAGCTCAGTTACTTTCAACGTGGCACCGTCAAAGGATGCCACCTTTCCAACAAGTCAGTTCGTGAAATTTCTGCCCTGCTAGAGCTGCCCCGGTCAACTGTAAGTGCTGTTATTGTGTAGTGGAAACGTCTAGGAGCAACAACAGCTCAGCCATGAGGTGCTAGGCCGCACAAGCTCACAGAATGGGACCGCTGAGTGCTGAAGAGCGTAGTGCGTAAAAATCGTCTGTCCTCGGTTGCAACACTCACTACCTCTGGAAGCAATGGTAGCACAAGAACTGTTCATCGGGAGCTTCATGGAATTGGTTTCCATGGCCGATCAGCCACACACAAGCCAAAGATCACCATGCGCAATGCCAAGCGTTGGCTGGACTGGTGTAAAGCTTCACCATCTGGCAATCCGACTGACAAATCTGTGTTTGGCAGATGCCAGGAGAACGCTACCTGCCCCAATGCATAGTGCCAACTGTAAAGTTTGGTGGAGGAGGAATAATGGTCTGGGACTGTTTTTCATGGTTCGGGCTCCTTAGTTCCAGTGAAGGGAAATCCTAACGCTACAGCATACAATGACATTGTAGACGATTCTGTGCTTCCAACTTTGTGGCAACAGTTTGGGGAAGGTCCTTTCCTGTTACAGCATGACAATGCCCCCGTGCACAAAGCGAGGTCCGTAGATCGATGTTTGTCGAGATCGATGTTGAAGAACTTGACTGTTCCTGAACTCAACCCTATCGAACACCTTTGGGTTGAATTGGAACGCTGACTGCGAGCCAGGCCTAAATGCCCAACATCAGTGTCCGACCTCACTAATGCTCTTGTGGCTGATGCCCATGATTTTGGAATGAGATGTTCGACGAGCAGGTGTCCACATACCTTTGGGCATGTAGTGTATCTATATAGAGAGTAGAGGTTGTATTATTAGTCAATGACGTTGAGTACTGTTGTACAGGGACCATTGAGAGCATGTTATCCAGTTGGGGGGATGGGAGCGAGGCTGACCCCAATTGGCAGTCTGTTTTCGGGGATCCTCGCCCTTGCAGGTGGGTCCCTTGGAGGTGGCCTGGTGGTGGATGGGGTTCTGTGAAATATGGCATCTGCTTTGAATTGTCCGTATGGATCGCCATTGGCATCTGTGTAGGAATTCCACCACATTGTTATCCAATCCCTTCAGATCTAAAATAGTGCCTAAGGGATATGGTGGTAGGGGTTAAGGGGTAGGTAGGGCGGCAGGTAGCTTAGTGGTGAAGAGCGTTGTGCCAGTAACCGAAAGGTCGCTGGTTCTAATCCCTGAGCCGACTAGGTGAAAAAATCTGTCGATGTGCCCTTGAGCAAGGCACTTAACCATAATTGCTCCTGTAAGTCGCTCTGGATAAGAGCGTCTGCTAAGAGACTAAAATGTGAATGGGTCAAGGGTCGATCAGAAATCTTCACTCTTGCTGCTGATGTCTTGAAGATTAGCCTACACATCGATCACTAGAGGTTAGAGGCCAGTAGAGCCTAAGCTCCGTGTCACCCTACAGACTGACTGTGATTGGTCAATATTGCCTAGAGGCACACTAACCATAGAGTTGCCATAGAGTTATAATGCTTGAAACTGCAAATGGGAACTCAAAAACAGAACGCCATGAACAGAAAAGCCAATACACTCCTGACTGAGGGCCATTGATTTTCTGTTGTACTGAATTCTAGATACAAGCCAAAGGACCATAACCATTCTCTCTAGTGAAACGTTCTAATGCTTTGTGGTTGAAACCTGAAAGATTGGCCAGACTCTCTCTATATGTGGCTCTAGCCACAGAGGTTTCAGTAGCTGTGTTCCAAGTGGCACCCTATTCCCTACATGGTGCACTACTTTTGACCAGAGCCCTATTGGCCTATATAGGGTGCAGTTTGGGAGGCAACCATGGATGTATTATTAGTGTGTGTCTGACCTTTAACCTCCTGAGGTTTCTGATTGTTCCTGGAGTGTCCTTGTTTTGTCACCTCGTCCATACTAGCCAGACATCTTCATCTGGAGTTCCATGAGTTCCATCCAGGTTCCATCCAGGTTCCATCCAGATTCCATCCAGATTCCATCCAGGTTCCATCCAGGTTCCATCCAGGTTCCATCCAGGTTCCATCCAGATTCCATCCAGGTTCCATCCAGGTTCCATCCAGATTCCATCCAGGTTCCATCCAGGTTCCATCCAGATTCCATCCAGGTTCCATCCAGGTTCCATCCAGGTTCCATCCAGGTTCCATCCAGATTCCATCCAGGTTCCATCCAGGTTCCATCCAGGTTCCATCCAGGTTCCGTCCAGGTTCCGTCCAGGTTCCGTCCAGGTTCCATCCCTCCAGGCTCAGCTGTCTGTCACTACCCATGATCCCTCCGCTATCATCTCTCCTCTGATTGGCTCTTCTCCCTGAGCTATTCCAGCAGGCCACGGGAAGCATGGCTGGAGGCGGAGCTTAAGAGCCAAACTGTGTGTGTGTGTGTGTGTGTGTGTGTGTATTGGGGTCTGTGCCTGTCTCAAGGTGACATGGAGACATTACTCAGAGTGAGGGTGGGGTCGGGATGGATAGTGGTGTGTGTGTGTGTGTGTGTGGTGGCTCCCACTCAGAACAGACTAATGATGTCATCTCTGTCTTTTCCGCTCCTTTAATACGAAGGACCTTTACCCCTGAGCCCCCTCACA
This sequence comes from Coregonus lavaretus, assembly GCF_964263955.1. NCBI lineage: Eukaryota > Metazoa > Chordata > Actinopteri > Salmoniformes > Salmonidae > Coregonus > Coregonus lavaretus. Next base: position 26,991 of record NW_028158397.1, read on the forward strand.
GAATACTGATGGCCTCCCTGCTTAACACACATAACACACACACACCAGGTTTTCGGTTAGCCCGGCTTTCCGACAAAAAAATAATAATGAAAAGCTAATAAATAAAATTGCTGCTGGCTAATTGTCCAGGAGAATAAAAAAATCCCATTGCAAAATAATGCTTTTTAGCCTATGAATTAATGGAAATACCAGCTGATGGAACTACAGTACATTTGACCAGTCATGCTTATCATGTTAGGCCTACTGCTGCTAGGTAGCTCTCTCTCTGCTCTCCCCCTCCCCTCTGTCTGTCCTTGATTGCAGGAGTGAAGTCTGGTGTGCGGAGTCAGGGTTCCAGCTGCAGCTCATTCACCATAATCACCTCAGCCTTTAAGACCCGGTCAAACTTTCCACTCATCGTCAGATCATAGTCAAGACAACCATATATTTGGAACCTGACTCCTGCCTCCGCTTCACTCCTGCCACCACCATCCTGCTCTCCACTATCGGACCTCTCCTTTGGACTCACCACGGACACTAGGACATTACGGTACCACACCTGCCCTGACCTGGATCTGTTACCCTCCCTGTAACCTGGACTTGCTCTTCCCCATTTATTGGAAACCTGGACTATTGAACATTATAATAAACCTGTTAAAACTTCTCTGGCTTGGTGTACTTGTCTGCATTTGGGTTCTATCCAGTTAAATCATAACAGTATGATCTGACCAACATGAACCCAGCAGACAGTAGCTCGGATACCACCCCAGAGTGCACTCAAATTCGGACTGCTATAGCCAATCAGGACATTTTACTTGGCCAACATGATACCCTGTTTAAGACTATTGCTGAGAACAGTCAGGTGCTGTTTAATCAGGTTCAATTACTCACCAATCAGGTGTCTGTCCTTACTACTCAAGTTAATAATGCAACCCTCGGGCATGGCATACAAACTGCCCCTTCTCCTGCTCCACCTGTTTTTCCTGGCCCTCCAGCCCAGATCAGAGAGCCTTTTGTTCCTGCTCCAGAGCGCTATGATGGGAACATGGGAACCTGTGGCGAATTTTTGACTCAATGCTCGTTAGTGTTTGAACAACAGCCCCTCACCTACGCCTCAGAAAGAGCCCGTATTGCCTACCTTATCAACTCTACTAGCGGTTCCGCTCGTGCCTGGGGATCCGCGGTCTGGGAGAGTCAGTCGGACATTTGCAACGCTTACGTGGCCTTCTCCACGGAGATGAGGAAGGTTTTTGACCACCCCGTACGGGGCAAGGAGGCTGCGAAACGGTTGTTGTCTCTTCGGCAGGGGGTTCGCAGTGTGGCGGAGATGGCAGTGGAGTTTCGGACGTTAGCGGCAGTGAGCGGTTGGAATGACGAGGCATTACAAGGAGTGTTCATCAATGCTTTGTCTGAGACTTTAAAAGATGAGTTGGTGTCATATGATGTATCGCCTACGCTGGATACTCTTATTTCACTCACAGTCAGGTTGGATAATCGGATTCGGGAGCGCCGCCGGGAGAGGAGTGTTAGTTCCAAGCAACTGGTCTGTCGTCAACGAACTCCTTCCCGCATCTTCCCTACGGAGAAGGCCGAGTCTTCCCGAGTCGATACGAGGAGCACTGAACCCGAAGCCATGGAGGTGGGTCGTGCACGGTTGTCCTCTGAGGAGCGTGCACGTCGTATTCAGGCTCGGGTCTGCCTGTATTGTGGAGAAGCTGGTCATTTCATTCCTTCCTGCCCAGTTCGTCCGGGAAAAGGGCCGGCTCATCATTATTGGGAGAAGTTTTGGTGAGCCGAGCAGCGGATTCTTCCTCTTCTCCCCGCATTCTGCTCCAGGCATCCCTCCAGTGGCAGTCCCAGAATTTCTCGGTTAGTGCGCTGGTTGACTCTGGTGCCGATGAAAGCTTTTTGGATCGAGAGTTGGCTCAACAAATGGAGTTAGAGACTGTTCCTATGGACTGTCCGCTGCAGGCTAAGGGTCTAAATGGACAATTGTTGACCCGTATTACTCATCAGACTGTTCCTGTTTGTCTCAGAGTGTCGGGTAATCATCAGGAGAACATTCAATTCCATATAATTGACTGCCCACAGACCCCCCTGGTCCTTGGTATCCCCTGGCTCATAAGACACAATCCACACATTGATTGGGGGACCGGTAGAATTGTTTCATGGAGCACATTTTGTCATGTGAATTGTTTGTGTTCTGCTCAGACCCCTGCCAGCACTGTGCCTCAACCTCCACTGGAGTCCATGGATCTTTCTGCTGTCCCTGACGTGTATCATGACCTGGCATCCGTTTTCTGCAAACACAGAGCTACTTCTCTTCCTCCTCACCGGCCTTACGACTGCGCCATTGACCTCCAGCCAGGAGCCCCTCTCCCCAGCAGTCGCCTGTACAATCTCTCCCGCCCGGAGACGGAGGCTATGGAGAACTACATTCGGGACTCCTTGGCGTCAGGTATTATTCGTCCTTCCTCATCACCTGTAGGAGCGGGATTCTTTTTTGTTGCTAAGAAGGATAAGACCCTCAGACCCTGTATTGATTTCCGTGGACTTAACAACATCACCATTAAGAACAAATATTCCCTGCCTTTAATTAACTCTGCTTTTCCCCTCCTTCATGGTGCAACTATCTTCACTAAACTGGATCTACGAAATGCGTATCACCTGGTGCGCATTCGTAAAGGTGATGAATGGAAGACTGCCTTCAACACACCTTTGGGACATTTTGAGTACCTGGTAATGCCTTTTGGGTTGTCCAATGCCCCTGCCGTTTTTCAGGCACTAGTCAATGATGTCCTTCGGGACATGTTGAATCGGTTTGTTTTTGTCTATCTGGATGATATTCTGATTTTTTCAGAGTCCTCCCAGGAACACGAACTGCATGTGCGCCAGGTGTTGCAAAGGTTGTTGGAGAACAAACTATTTGTGAAGATGGAGAAATGTGAATTTCATGTGTCTGAGACCTCTTTTTTGGGTTACATAATAGCTCAGGGGGAGTTGCGGATGGACCCAGCTAAGATCTCTGCTGTCACGGACTGGCCAGCCCCCTCCACCCGCAAACAACTCCAACGATTCCTGGGGTTTGCGAACTTCTACAGGAGGTTCATCAAGGACTACAGCCGCATTGCGGCGCCACTCACCGCTCTCACCTCCATCGCACGACCGTTCGCTTGGAATGAAGGGGCCGAAGCAGCGTTTGAAGAACTGAAGCATCGCTTCGCCTCGGCTCCCATTCTGATGCAGCCGGACCCCGACCGCCAGTTTGTCGTGGAGGTGGATGCATCCGACACTGGGGTAGGTGCGGTGTTGTCACAACGTTCACCGGAAGATAACAAACTGCATCCCTGTGCTTTCCTTTCACGGAAACTTTCTCAGGCAGAGAGGAATTATGATGTTGGCAATCGTGAACTGCTCGCCGTGAAGCTGGCTCTCGAAGAGTGGCGGCATTGGCTGGAGGGGGCGGAACAACCCTTCATCGTTTGGACGGATCATAAGAATCTGGCATACATCCAGTCAGCGAAGCAGCTCAACCCCCGTCAAGCCAGGTGGGCACTATTTTTTGGTAGATTCAATTTTTCTCTGTCTTACCGTCCTGGGTCACGCAACGTCAAACCTGACGCCCTGTCTCGTGTTTTTTCTGCTGTTGATACTGGTAGTAACCCTGAACCCATCTTGCCTCCTACCTGCAGTATTGCGGCCATTACATGTGACATAGAAGGGATTGTTAGACAGGCTCAACATCATCAAGCTGACCCTGGGAGGGGTCCTCCTAACCGGTTGTTTGTCCCTGAGTCTGTTCGCTCCCAGGTACTTCAGTGGGCTCACTCGTCTCCCCTTACCTGTCACCCTGGAGTTACTCGGACCCTTGACTTTGTGCGACGGAAGTTCTGGTGGCCCAGGATGGAGGCGGACACTCGAGCCTTCATTGCTGCTTGTACGGTATGTGCACGTAGTAAGAACTCCACCCAGGCCAGCGCTGGTCATCTAAGACCTCTGCCAATACCCAGCCGGCCCTGGTCCCACATTGCCTTGGATTTTGTCACTGGACTTCCCCCCTCGTCTGGAAAGACTGTCATTCTTACTGTTATTGATCGTTTTTCTAAGTTTGCTCATTTTTTGGCCCTACCTAAACTGCCCACTGCCAGAGAAACGGCTGATATTTTGGTTGAACATGTGTTCCGCTCTCATGGTCTACCCACGGATATTGTCTCTGACAGGGGTCCCCAGTTTGTCTCCCAGGTTTGGAAGGCTTTCTGTAAAGCTTTGGGCATTACATCCAGCCTGTCCTCTGGATATCACCCCCAGACCAACGGGCAAGCCGAGAGAGCGAACCAGGAGATGGAGACCGCTCTCCGCTGTGTCACAGGGTCTAACCCTGGGTCGTGGAGCTCCATGCTCCCCTGGGTGGAATATGCTCATAACACCTTGACTAACGCTTCCTCTGGTTTGTCTCCCTTTCTGTGTGCTCTGGGTTATCAACCTCCCCTGTTCCCTTCTCAAGAGAGGGAACTGGCGGTACCCTCGGTGCAGTCCCACATGCGCCGCTGCTTCAAGGTCTGGAGGAAGGCCAGGGTAGCTCTGTCCCGAGCTTCGGCGTACATGCAGAGGCAAGCCAACCGTCATCGGTCCCAGGCTCCCGGTTACTCTCCTGGTCAAGAGGTATGGCTTAAGTCACGTGACCTTCCGTTGAAAGTGGAGTCTAAGAAGATGGCGCCTCGTTTTATAGGACCGTTCAAGATACTGTCTATTGTTAACCCCTGCGCGGTTAAGCTACAGCTTCCTGCCTCCCTACGGGTTCATTCCACCTTTCATGTTTCCCAGATTAAGCCTGTGTCGGTTAGCCCTCTGTGCCCGCCCTCTCGTCCCCCTCCTCCGCCCAGGATCGTGGGTGGGGGTCCGGTCTACACTGTCCGGCGACTTCTGGATGTTCGCCGCCGGGGTCGTGGTTTCCAGTACCTGGTGGATTGGGAGGGTTATGGTCCTGAGGAACGTTCCTGGGTGCCCAGGAGCTTCATTGTGGATCCTGCTCTGGTCCGTGAGTTTCATAGGTTACATCCTGATAAACCCTGTCGGTCGCCAGGTGGCGTCCGTAGAGGGGGGGGTACTGTTAGGCCTACTGCTGCTAGGTAGCTCTCTCTCTGCTCTCCCCCTCCCCTCTGTCTGTCCTTGATTGCAGGAGTGAAGTCTGGTGTGCGGAGTCAGGGTTCCAGCTGCAGCTCATTCACCATAATCACCTCAGCCTTTAAGACCCGGTCAAACTTTCCACTCATCGTCAGATCATAGTCAAGACAACCATATATTTGGAACCTGACTCCTGCCTCCGCTTCACTCCTGCCACCACCATCCTGCTCTCCACTATCGGACCTCTCCTTTGGACTCACCACGGACACTAGGACATTACGGTACCACACCTGCCCTGACCTGGATCTGTTACCCTCCCTGTAACCTGGACTTGCTCTTCCCCATTTATTGGAAACCTGGACTATTGAACATTATAATAAACCTGTTAAAACTTCTCTGGCTTGGTG
>NW_028158397.1:37500-47500 GCF_964263955.1 Coregonus lavaretus
CCCACTTAAAAAGATGAGAGAGACCTGTAATTTTCATCATAGGTACACGTCAACTATGACAGACAAATTGAGAAAAAAAAATCCAGAAAATCTCATTGTAGGATTTTTTATGAATTTATTTGCAAATTATGGTGGAAAATAAGTATTTGGTCACCTACAAACAAGCAAGATTTCTGGCTCTCACAGACCTGTAACTTCTTCTTTAAGAGGCTCCTCTGTCCTCCACTCGTTACCTGTATTAATGGCACCTGTTTGAATTTGTTATCAGTATAAAAGACACCTGTCCACAACCTCAAACAGTCACACTCCAAACTCCACTATGGCCAAGACCAAAGAGCTGTCAAAGGACACCAGAAACAAAATTGTAGACCTGCACCAGGCTGGGAAGAATGAATCTGCAATAGGTAAGCAGCTTGGTTTGAAGAAATCAACTGTGGGAGCAAATATTAGGAAATGGAAGACATACAAGACCACTGATAATCTCCCTCGATCTGGGGCTCCACGCAAGATCTCACCCTGTGGGGTCAAAATGATCACAAGAACGGTGAGCAAAAATCCCAGAACCACATGGGGGGACCTAGTGAATGACCTGCAGAGAGCTGGGACCAAAGTAACAAAGCCTACCATCAGTAACACACTACGCCGCCAGGGACTCAAATCAGTGCCAGACATGTCCCCCTGCTTAAGCCAGTACATGTCCAGGCCCGTCTGAAGTTTGCTAGAGTGCATTTGGATGATCCAGAAGAGGATTGGGAGAATGTCATATGGTCAGATGAAACCAAAATATAACTTTTTGGTAAGAACTCAACTCGTCGTGTTTGGAGGACAAAGAATGCTGAGTTGCATCCAAAGAACACCATACCTACTGTGAAGCATGGGGGTGGAAACATCATGCTTTGGGGCTGTTTTTCTGCAAAGGGACCAGGACGACTGATCCGTGTAAAGGAAAGAATGAATCGGGCCATGTATCGTGAGATTTTGAGTGAAAATCTCATTCCATCAGCAAGGGCATTGAAGATGAAACGTGGCTGGGTCTTTCAGCATGACAATGATCCCAAACACACCGCCCGGGCAACGAAGGAGTGGCTTCGTAAGAAGCATTTCAAGGTCCTGGAGTGGCCTAGCCAGTCTCCAGATCTCAACCCCATAGAAAATCTTTGGAGGGAGTTGAAAGTCTGTGTTGCCCAGCGACAGCCCCAAAACATCACTGCTCTAGAGGAGATCTGCATGGAGGAATGGGCCAAAATACCAGCAACAGTGTGTGAAAACCTTGTGAAGACTTACAGAAAACGTTTGACCTGTGTCATTGCCAAAAAAGGGTATATAACAAAGTATTGAGAAACTTTTGTTATTGACCAAATACTTATTTTCCACCATAATTTGCAAATAAATTCATAAAAAATCCTACAATGTGATTTTCTGGATTTTTTTTTCTAATTTTGTCTGTCATAGTTGACGTGTAACTATGATGAAAATTACAGGCCTCTCTCATCTTTTTAAGTGGGAGAACTTGCACAATTGGTGGCTGACTAAATACTTTTTTTCCCCACTGTATATAGTGCACTACTTTTTAACAGAGCCCTATAGTCCCTGGTCGAAAGTAGTGCACTATAAAGGGAATAGGGTACAATTTCGGAACACACTCTTCCACATTAGCACAGTAGCACCAGTTGTCTCCACCCGTCTCTCTGCTTGTTGTTGTGAAGCTGCATGGCATCGTGTGTTTGGCATTACAACTGTCGCCTCTTTGATGTTCAGTAGGCACACAGTGTTTGATCATCAGGTGTTTGCTAAGCTACCGTAGCAGGCATCTGATCACCTCTAACCTACCTCTAACCTACCTCTAACCTATCTCTAACCTACCTCTAACCTACCTCTAACCTACCTCTAACCTACCTCTAACCTACCTCTAACCTACCTCTAACCTACCTCTAACCTATCTCTAACCTATCTCTAACCTACCTCTAACCTACCTCTAACCTTCCTCTAACCTACCTCTAACCTACCTCTAACCTACCTCTAACCTACCTCTAACCTTCCTCTAACCTACCTCTAACCTATCTCTAACCTTCCTCTAACCTACCTCTAACCTATCTCTAACCTATCTCTAACCTTCCTCTAACCTACCTCTAACCTATCTCTAACCTACCTCTAACCTTCCTCTAACCTACCTAACACCAGTGTGTTTTTGTGTGTGTGTGTGTGTGTGTCTACAGCTCAATGCTGGAACAAAGAGTCCCTTTGACTCTGGAATACCATCTTGTTTCCTCCACATCTCTGGCTTCTCTCTCTCTCTCTCTCTCTCTCTCTCTCTCTCTCTCTCTCTCTCTCTCTCTCTCTCTCTCTCTCTCTCTCTCTCTCTCTCTCTCTCTCTCTCTCTCTCTCTCTCTCTCTCTCTCTCTCTCTCTCTCTCTCTCTCTCTCTCTCTCTCTCTCTCTCTCTCTCTCTCTCTCTCTCTCTCTCTCTCTGTCTGTCTACTCTCCTCTCCTCTGAGCCTCAGAGCTGCCAACTGCAACCTGAAACTGGAACAAGTGATTAAAAGATGTCTGGAAGAGGAAGAGATGAATTTAGGGATGTGATGTTTCCTGTGTTAAAGCCCTCTGATAGTAGTATGTAGTCATCATTTTATCTCCTGTTCAGGAGTGTGTGTGTTGGTCTCCTCAGCTGTGGGTGAACCAGGAGGATGGGGGGGTGGAGCCTGCGGAGGGGACCAGCGAAGTGGCTAACGGTCACCTGGATCCGACCAACGACTGCCTGTGTCTGGGCTCGCCGCTTCAGAACCGTGACCAGATGAGAGCCAACGTCATCAACGAGATCATGAGCACAGAGAGACACTACATCAAACACCTCAAGGACATCTGTGAGGTACACAAACACACAAACACACACACATACATACGTGCACACATGGGAAAACGCATGCATGCACGCACAAACACACACAATACACCACACACACACACACACAAACACACACACAAACACACAAGCACACACACAAACACACACACAAACATGCAAGGGTACTTGATCTCTCTTGGAACAGTAGTCTAATTGTGGTGAATTGATTATAGCAGTAGTGTTACTGTGGTGAATTGATTATAGCAGTAGTCTAACTGTGGTGAATTGATTATAGCAGTAGTCTAACTGTGGTGAATTGATTATAGCAGTAGTGTTACTGTGATTAATTGATTATAGCAGTAGTGTTACTGTGATGAATTGATTATAGCAGTAGTGTTACTGTGATGAATTGATTATAGAAGTAGTGTTACTGTGGTGAATTGATTATAGAAGTAGTGTTACTGTGGTGAATTGATTATAGAAGTATTGTTACTGTGATGAATTGATTATAGCAGTAGTGTTACTGTGATGAATTGATTATAGCAGTAGTGTTACTGTGATGAATTGATTATAGAAGTAGTGTTACTGTGGTGAATTGATTAAAACTAGACTCAACCTGCTTTCATGCTTCTCTCCAGGGATATATGGGAGAGTACAGGAAAATATGTTGAAATGTGGGAACCCACACACCAGCACACACACACACACACACTCAGACACAAACACACTCAGACACACACACACTCAGATACACACAAGCATGCGCACAGACACACACACACACACACACAATCCTTAGCTCATTCCCAACCTATTTAAAACCCTTTCTTCCAGGGCTACCTGCGTCAGTGTAGGAAGAGGGTAGACATGTTTAACGATGACCAGCTGAGGGTGATTTTTGGGAACATCGAGGACATCTATCGTTTCCAGATGGGCTTCGTTAGAGACCTGGAAAAACAATACAACAATGAGGAACCACACCTGTCTGAGATAGGACCCTGCTTTCTAGAACATGTAAGTTACTACCTAGATAGGACCCTGCTTTCTAGAACATGTAAGTTACTACCTAGATAGGACCCTGCTTTCTAGAACATGTAAGTTACTATCTAGATAGGACCCTGCTTTCTAGAACATGTAAGTTACTACCTAGATAGGACCCTGCTTTCTAGAACATGTAAGTTACTATCTAGATAGGACCCTGCTTTCTAGAACATGTAAGTTACTACCTAGATAGGACCCTGCTTTCTAGAACATGTAAGTTACTATCTAGATAGGACCCTGCTTTCTAGAACATGTAAGTTACTATCTAGATAGGACCCTGCTTTCTAGAACATGTAAGTTACTACCTAGATAGGACCCTGCTTTCTAGAACATGTAAGTTACTATCTAGATAGGACCCTGCTTTCTAGAACATGTAAGTTACTACCTAGCAAGGACCCTGCTTTCTAGAACATGTAAGTTACTATCTAGATAGGACCCTGCTTTCTAGAACATGTAAGTTACTCCCTAGATAGGGCCCTGCTTTCTAGAACATGTAAGTTACTACCTAGATAGGACCCTGCTTTCTAGAACATGTACGTTACTATCTAGATAGGACCCTGCTTTCTAGAACATGTAAGTTACTATCTAGATAGGACCCTTCTTTCTAGAACATGTAAGTTACTACCTAGATAGGACCCTGTTTTCTAGAACATGTAAGTTACTCCCTAGATAGGACCCTGCTTTCTAGAACATGTTAGTTACTACCTAGATAGGACCCTGCTTTCTCGAACATGTAAGTTACTACCTAGATAACCCTGCTTTCTAGAACATGTAAGTTACTACCTAGATAACCCTGCTTTCTAGAACATGTAAGTTACTATCTAGATAGGACTCTGCTTTCTATAACATGTAAGTTACTACCTAGATAGGACCCTGCTTTCTAGAACATGTAAGTTACTCCCTAGATAGGGCCCTGCTTTCTAGAACATGTAAGTTACTACCTAGATAGGACCCTGCTTTCTAGAACATGTAAGTTACTACCTAGATAGGACCCTGCTTTCTAGAACATGTAAGTTACTATCTAGATAGGACCCTGCTTTCTAGAACATGTAAGTTACTACCTAGATAGGACCCTGCTTTCTAGAACATGTAAGTTACTACCTAGATAGGACCCTGCTTTCTAGAACATGTAAGTTAATATCTAGATAGGACCCTTCTTTCTAGAACATGTAAGTTACTACCTAGATAGGACCCTGCTTTCTAGAACATGTAAGTTACTACCTAGATAGGACCCTGCTTTCTAGAACATGTAAGTTAATATCTAGATAGGACCCTTCTTTCTAGAACATGTAAGTTACTACCTAGATAGGACCCTGCTTTCTAGAACATGTAAGTTACTCCCTAGATAGGGCCCTGCTTTCTAGAACATGTAAGTTACTATCTAGATAAGACCCTGCTTTCTGGAACATGTAAGTTACTACCTAGATAAGACCCTGCTTTCTAGAACATGTAAGTTGCTACCTAGCAAGGACCCTGCTTTCTAGAACATGTACGTTACTATCTAGATAAGACCCTGCTTTCTGGAACATGTAAGTTACTACCTAGATAAGACCCTGCTTTCTAGAACATGTAAGTTGCTACCTAGCAAGGACCCTGCTTTCTAGAACATGTACGTTACTACCTAGCAAGGACCCTGCTTTCTAGAACATGTAAGTTACTATCTAGATAGGACCCTGCTTTCCAGAACATGTAAGTTACTATCTAGATAGGACCCTGCTTTCTAGAACATGTAAGTTACTACCTAGATAGGACCCTGCTTTCTAGAACATGTAAGTTGCTACCTAGCAAGGACCCTGCTTTCTAGAACATGTACGTTACTATCTAGATAGGACCCTGCTTTCTAGAACATGTAAGTTACTATCTAGATAGGACCCTGCTTTCTTGAACATGTAAGTTACTATCTAGATAGGACCCTGCTTTCTAGAACATGTAAGTTACTACCTAGATAGGACCCTGCTTTCTAGAACATGTAAGTTACTACCTAGATAGGACCCTGCTTTCTAGAACATGTAAGTTACTACCTAGATAGGACCCTGCTTTCTATGATAGGACCCTGCAGTGCCTTCGGAAAGTATTCAGACCCATTGACTTTTTCCACATGTTGTTACGTTACAGCCTTATTCTAAAATGGATTAAATAAAACATTTTCCTCAGCAATCTACACACAATACCCCATAATGACAAAGCGAAAACAGGTTTTTAGACATTTTTTGCAAATGTATTAAAAATAAAAAACAGGAATACCTTATTTACATAAGTATTCAGACCCTTTGCTATGAGACTCAAAATTGAGCTCAGGTGCATCCTGTTTCCATTAATCATCCTTGAGATATTTCTACATCTTGTTTGGAGTCCACATGTGGTAAATTAAATTAATTGGACATGATTTGAAAAGGCACACACCTGTCTATATAAGGTCCCACAGTTGACAGTGCATGTCAGAGCAAAAAAAACAAGCCATTAGATCGAAGGAATTGTCTTTAGAGCTGCGAGACAGGATTGTCAAACTGAGCAATCGGGGGAAAGGGCCTTGGTGAGGGAGGTGACCAAGAACCCGATGGTTACTTTGACAGAAATTTTGAGTTCCACTGTGGACATGGGAGAACCTTCCAGAAGGACAACCCTCTCTGCAGCACTCCACCAATCAGGCCTTTATTGTAGAGTGGCCAGACGGAAGCCACTCCTCAGTAAAAGGCACATGACAGCCCACTTGGAGTTTGCCAAAAGGCACCTAAAGACTCTCAGACCATGAGAAACAAGATTCTCTGGTCTGATCAGACCAAGATTGAACTCTTTGACCTGAATGCCAAGAGTCACATCTGGAGGAAACTTGGCACCATCCCTACGGTGAAGCATGGTGGTGGCAGCATCATTCTGTGGGGATGTTTTTCAGCGGCAGGGACTGGGAGACTAGTCATGATCGACACAAAAATTTACGGAGCAAAGTACTGAGAGATCCTTGATAAAAACCTGCTCCAGAGTGCTCAGGATATCAGACTGTGGCGAAAGTTCACCTTCCAATAGGATAACGACCCTAAGCACACAGCCAAGACAACGCAGAAGTGGCTTCGGGACAAGTCTCTGATTGTCCTTGAGTGGCTCAGCCAGAGCCTGGACTTGAACCCGATCGAACATCTCTGGAGAGACCTGAAAATAGCTGTGCAGCGACGCTCCCCATCCAAGCTTGAGAGGATCTGCAGAGAAGAATGGGAGGAACTGCCCAAATACAGGTGTGCCAAGCTTGTAGCGTCATACCCAAGAAGACTCGTGGCTGCCAAAGGTGCTTCAACTAAGTACTGAGTAAAGGGTCTGAATACTTATGTAAATGTGATATTTCCGGGTCAATTATTATTTATTTTTTTAGCAACAAATAAAAAAAAACTGTTTTGGCTTTGTCATTATGGGATATTGTGTGTAGATTTATGAAAAAACAAAATTTAGTCAATTTTAGAGTAAGGCTGTAATGTAACAAAATGTGGAAAAAGTCAAGGGGTTTGAAAACTTTCCGAATGCACTGTAGGACCCTGCTTTCTAGAACATGTAAGTTATTAAACTCAACACCAAGATGATTGGAAGAATGGCGCCGGAGGGGATGGCTGCCGTTTTACGGGCTCCTAACCAATTGTGCTATTTTGTGTGCTTTTTCACATTGTTTGTAACTTATTTTGTACATAATGTTGACGCTACCGTCTCTTATGACCGAAAAGAGCTTCTGGATATCAGAACAGCGATTACTCACCTCGAACTGAACAAAGATTTGTTCTTTAATGAGTCTGACGCAAAGGATATAATGTTGCTCTCAGACAAGGCCCAAATCCCCGTCATTCGCATGAAGAAAATAAGGAGATACAGGGGGCGCAGATCAGGGTGCCTTGTGAGAATAGGTCGGCGAGTGGGTAACCCACTGTCACGCCCTGACCTTGAGAGCCCGGTTTTCTCTAGTTGGTTTGGTCAGGGTGTGAATTGTATGTTATGTATTTCTATGTTGGCCGGGTGTGGTTCCCAATCAGAGGCAGCTGTCGATCGTTGTCTCTGATTGGGGATCATACTTAGGTAGCCATTTTGCCTACTATTAGTTGTGGGATCTTGTTTCTGTGATTTTGGCTTGTTTGATTTATAGCCTTTAGAACTTCACGTTCAGTTGCTTTGTTATTTTGTCGAGTATTTATTATTAACATTAAACATGTACGCATACCACGCTGCACCTTGGTCCAATCCTTTACACGATGAACGTGACACCCGCCTCCACCATCCGTTCTATTGGCCAACGTGCAATCACTAGAGAATAACGGGACATTAAAAACTGTAATATCTTTATGTTTCACCGAGTCGTGGACGACGTGGATAATATACAGCTGGCTGGGTTTTCTGTGCATCGGCAGGACAGAGCAGCTATGAAGGGGTGGGGGTCTGTGTCTATTTGTCAATAACAGCTGGTGCACAAAATCTAATATTAAGGAAGTCTTGAGGTTTTGCTCGCCTGAGGTAGAGTATCTCATGATAAGCTGTAGACCACACTATTTACCAAGAGAGTTTTCATCTATATTTACCACCACAAACCGACGCTGGCACTAAGACCGCACTTAACGACGAGCTGTATAAGGCCATAAGCAAACAAGAAAATGCTCATCCAGAAGCGGCGCTTCAATGCAGGGAAACTTACAGCCGTTTGACCTAATTTCTACCAGCATGTCACATGTGCAACCAGAGGAAAACATCTCTAGACCACCTTTACTCCACACACAGTGGTGCGCACAAAGCTCTCCCTTGCTCTCCATTTGGCAAATCTGACCATAATTCTATCCTCCTGATTCCTGCTTACAAGCAAAAACGAAAGCAGGAAGTACCAGTGACTCGCTCAATACGGAAGTGGTCAGATTACGCAGATGCTACACTACAGGACTGTTTTGCTAGCACAGACTGGAATATGTTCCGGGATTCATCCAATGGCATTGAGGAGTATACCACCTCAGTCACCGGCTTTATCAATAAGTGCATCGACGATGTCATCCCCACAGTGACCGTACGTACATATCCCAATCAGAAGCCATGGATTACAGGCAACATCCACACCGGGCTAAAGGCTAGAGCTGCCGCTTTCATGGAGCGGGAGACTAATCCGGACACTTATAATAAATCCCGCTATACCCTCAGAAGAACCATCAGAAACAGGCAAAGCGTCAATACAGGACTAAGATTGAATCCTACTACACCGGCTCTGACGCTCGTCTGATGTGGCAGGGCTTGCAAACTATTACGGACTACGAAGGGAAACCCAGCTGCGAGCTGCCCAGTGACGTGAGCCTAACAGACGGGCAAAATGCCTTTTATGCTCGCTTCGAGGCAAGCAACACTGAAGTATGCATGAGAGCACCAGCTGTTTGCGGGCGACTGTGTGACCTTTAAACAGGTCAACATTCACAAGGCCGCGGGGCCAGGCGGATTACCAGGACGTGTACTCAGAGCATGCAAGGACCAACTGGCAAGTGTCTTCACTGACATTTTCACTGTTCACCCACGTCTGCGTGGCCAAGCACGACTCTAACACCATCATTAAGTTTGCTGACGACACAACGGTGGTAGGCCTGATCACCAACAACGATGAGACAGCCTATAGGGAGGAGGTCAGAGACCTGGCCGTGTGGTGCCAGGACAACAACCTCTCCCTCAATGTGAGAAAGACAAAGGAATGATCGTGGACTACAGGAAAAGGAGGGCCGAACACGCCCCCATTTACATCGACGGGGCTGTAGAGGAGCGGGTCGAGAGTTTCAAGTTCCTTGGTGTCCACATCACCAACAAACTATCATGGTCCAAACACATCAAGACAGTCGTGAAGAGGGCACGACAAAACCTATTCCCCCTCAGGAGACTGAAAAGATTTGGCATGGGTCCCCAGAGCCTCAAAAAGTTCTACAGCTGCACCATAGAGAGCATCCTGACTGGTTGCATCACCGCCTGGTATGGCAACTGCTTGGCCTCCAACCGTAAGGCGCTACAGAGGGAAGTGCATACGGCCAAGTGCATCACTGGTGCCAAGCTTCCTGCCATCCAGGACCTCTATACCAGGCGGTGTCAGAGGAAGGCCCAAATCATTGTCAAAGACTCCAGTCACCCA
>NW_028158397.1:50000-59435 GCF_964263955.1 Coregonus lavaretus
GTCCTCTGTAAGAAGGTAGGAAACCTCCCCTCTCCATCCTGCTCCAAACCAGTTCTGGTATAGTTAGAAGGTATGAAACCTCCCCTCTCCATCCTGCTCCAAACCAGTTCTGGTATAGTTAGAAGGTATGAAACCTCCCCTCTCTGTCTTGCTCCAAACCAAGAGGAGAAACTCTCATTAGAATGACTGTTCTAAACACACATCTCCCTGCTATCAATGGGTAGGATCTACAGCGTAAGGAATGATGGCCTGTGTCCTACCATAGCTTTGCCGTCCTACACACACACACACACCACACACACTCACACACTCACACACACACAAACACACACACTGCTCGGGGATGTCTGCGGGACATGCTTAATTATGAATCCCTCATCTTTGTTCTTGAGTTTCTTATTCACAATGTGCAACACAACATGTGTAATGGCTGCCCTCAGGGCGTTGGTGGCATGTTGCGATTTCCTCCTCTCATCCTCTCCTCCTTATCAGTACGGAGAAACCAGCCACATCTCATCTCAACAGGCTAATTTACTGAATAATGCTGGGACATGGATTCTCTCTATTTTACATACACAATGTACACAAATGTATGTGGACACCCCTTCAAATTAGAGGGTATTTCAGCCACGCCAGTTGCTGACAGGTGTATAAAACACACAGCCATGCAATCTCCATAGACAAACATTGGCAGTAGAATGGCCTTACTGAAGAGCTCAGTGACTTTCAACGTTGCACCGTCATAGGATGTCACCTTTCCAACAATTCAGTTCGTTCAAATTTCTACCCTGCTAGAGCTGTCCCGGTCAACGGTAAGTGCTGTTACTGTGAAGTGGAAACGTCTAGGAGCAACAACAGCTCAGCTGTGAAGTGGTAAGCCACACAAGCTCACAGAACAGGACCACGAGTGCTGAAGCGCGTGGCACGTAAAAATCGCCTGTCCTCGGTTGCAACACTCACTACCGAGTTCCAAACTGCCTCTGGAAGCAATGTCAGCACAATAACTATTCATCGGGAGCTTCATGAAATGGGTTTCCATGGCATAGCATCCGCACACAAGCCAAAGATCACCGTGCGCAATGCCAAGCCTCGGCTGGCGTAATGTAAAGCTCGCCGCCATTGGACTCTGGAGCATTGGAAGCGTGTTCTCTGGAGTTATGAATCACGCTTCACCATCTGGAAGTCCGACAGACAAATCTGGGTTTGGCGGATGCCAGGAGAAAGCTACCTGCCCCAATGCCTAGTGGTAACTGTAAAGGATGGAGGAGGAGGAAAACATTTCTGGAGCTGTTTTTCATGGTTAAGGCTTGACCCCTTAGTTTCAGTGAAGGAAAATCTTAACTCTACAGCATACAATTACATTCTAGACGCTTCCAGCTTTGTGGCAACAGTTTGGGGAAGGTCCTTTCCTGTTTCGGCATGACAATGCCCTCGTGCACAACGCAAGGTTCATACAGAAATTGTTTGTCGAGATCGGTGTGTTAGAGCTTGACTGGCCTGCACAGAGCCCTGACCTCAACCCCATCAAACACCTTTGGGATGAATTGGAACGCCGACTGCGAGCCAGGCCTAATCGCCCAACATCAGTGTCCGACCTCACTAATGCTCTTGTGGCTGAGTGGCAGCAAGTCCAACATCTAGTGGAAAGCCTTCCCAGAAGAGTGGAGGCTGTTATAGCAGCAAAGGGGGAACCAACTCCATATTAATGCCCATGAGTTTGGAATGAGATGTTCGACGAGCAGGTGTCCACATACTGCTGGTGGTGTATATATAGAGACTGTGTAGTGTATTGGTAGTGTATATATAGAGACTGTGTAGTGTATTGGTAGTGTATATATAGATACTGTGTAGTGCATTGGTAGTGTATATATAGAGACTGTGTAGTGTATTGCTAGTGTATATATAGAGACTGTGTAGTGTATTGGTAGTGTATATATAGATACTGTGTAGTGTATTGGTAGTGTATATATAGATACTGTGTAGTGTATTGGTAGTGTATATATAGAGACTGTGTAGTGTATTGCTAGTGTATATATAGAGACTGTGTAGTGTATTGGTAGTGTATATATAGATACTGTGTAGTGTATTGGTAGTGTATATATAGAGACTGTGTAGTGTATTGGTAGTGTATATATAGATACTGTGTAGTGTGTTGGTAGTGTATATATAGAGACGGTGTAGTGTATTGCTAGTGTATATATAGAGACTGTGTAGTGTATTGCTAGTGTATATATAGAGACTGTGTAGTGTATTGCTAGTGTATATATAGAGACTGTGTAGTGTATTGGTAGTGTATATATAGAGACTGTGTAGTGTATTGGTAGTGTATATATAGAGACTGTGTAGTGTATTGGTAGTGTATATATAGAGACTGTGTAGTGTATTGGTAGTGTATATATAGAGACTGTGTAGTGTATTGGTAGTGTATATATAGAGACTGTGTAGTGTATTGGTAGTGTATATATAGAGACTGTGTAGTGTATTGGTAGTGTATATATAGAGACTGTGTAGTGTGTTGGTAGTGTATATATAGAGACTGTGTAGTGTATTGCTAGTGTATATATATAGACTGTGTAGTGTATTGGTCTTTCCTCTCTTATCCATATCATCATCCCACAGATCCCAGCCCAGAGACTAGTCCAGAGTCTAGTACAGAGTCTAGAACAGAGCCCAGTCCAGAGTCTAGTCCAGAGCCCAGCCCAGAGTCTAGTCCAGAGTCTAGTCCAGAGCCCAATACAGAGTCTAGTACAGAGTCTAGTACAGAGTGTCTGTCCTAAAAAGGGTGGATTACCAGACTACCTCTCTGTCTGTCCTAAAAAGGGTGGATTACCAGACTACCTCCCTGTCTGTCCTAAACAGGGTGGACTAACAGACTACCTCCCTGTCTGTCCTAAACAGGGTGGACTACCAGACATGATCTGTATCGAATGTTGAAGATATTTTAGTCTCATTGTGTTGAATGCCCACTGGTATAAGAAGTCTATAGTTCACATCTATGCATATCTCTGTATGTAGCTTGAGGTTTGTGAGCTAGCTTTAAACCAGGGCTGTTGCTGATAAGAGAGGAGAGAGAGAGTTGAGAGAGAGAGAAAGAGAGAGAGAAGAGGAGACAGGTTTGTTGTTGAGGACAGAGAAGAGAGAGAGAGAGTTGAGAGAAAGAAAGAGAGCGAGAGAGAGAGTGAAGAGGAGAGAGGTTTGTTGTTGAGGACAGAGAAAAGAGAGAGAGTTGAGAGAGAGAGAAAGAGAGAGAGTGAGAGAGAGAGAAGAGGAGAGAGGTTTGTTGTTGAGGACAGAGAAGAGAGAGAGAGAGTTGAGAGAGAGAGAAAGAGAGAGCGAGAGAGAGAGAAGAGGAGACAGGTTTGTTGTTGAGGACAGAGAAGAGAGAGAGAGAGAGTTGAGAGAGAGAGAGAAAGAGAGAGAGTGAGAGAGAGAGAAGAGGAGAGAGCTTTGTTGTTGAGAGTTTGAAGTGTTGTGTGTTTGTGTGGCAGATGGAGAGAGTTGCATAAGAGGATAATATGGGGAAACACCTGCAAGCTAACACCTCTCAGAGACCCAACACACACACTACACACACACACACACACACACCCTGACACCACCTCTCTCTCTCTCTCCTCTAGGACCTGATTCGTAGGGACATCCTGTACTATAAGGGCCGTATCGACATGGACCGCTATGATGTGCGGGACGCCATCGACGGTCGCGACGACGACTTCAACGTGAGCGTGAAGAACGCGTTCAAATTGCACAACAAAGACAGCGAGGAGCTCCACATCTTCCTGTCTAAGAAACTGGAGGAGAAGATACGATGGCTCCGGGCTTTCCACGAGGAGAGGAAGATGGTGCAGGAGGATGAGAAAATCGGTTAGACTCACACACACTAATTTTTACACACTCACACACACACATACACACTCACACACACTTATACATACACACTCACACACACATACACACTCACACACACTCATTTTTACACACTCACACACACACATACTCACACACACACACACTTATACTCACTCACACACACACCTTTTGATGGTTCTCAGTCACACATTCTTCACCTACTTGTGGTGATGTCAAATGTTCATTTTACAATGAACAATGAGGTTGTATTCTATTCCATTTGAGACAATAGGCTTGCAGTCATGGTGTACACTGCAATAATTCAAGGTTAACATGGAGCTTGTGTGTTTCAGGGTTTGAGATCTCAGAGTACCAGAAGCATCAGGCAGCTCTGACTGTGAGGAAGGTAGCTAAACAGAAAGGTGAGACAACACGAAGATACCAGGTGATTTCCCTTCCTTTCTTTCTTTCTCTTCTCTCTCTTCTCTCTCTTCTCTCTCTTCTCTCTCTTCTCTCTCTTCTCTCTCTTCTCTCTCTTCTCTCTCTTCTCTCTCTGACACTCTGTCTTCTCATCGCTGTTTACTTACCAAGCCTTACACACACACTTTTACCTTCGTCTCACACACACACACACACTCCGTACATACACACCGCACATCACTCTTTTACCTTCGTCTCTCACGCACATACACCTTTTCCTATGCCTTCTTTCTGTTTACAAATCGATTTGCAACCGTTCCAAAAGCGTCAAATCTAGTCACACATTATCTTCCAGAAGAGACTTGTGAATCAAACAACTGCTAAACACCTATGAAAAGATTTTATGCATGGTGAATATTAAAGAATAGTTATCTTGAAGTGAAAACGCAGGTGTATAGAACGCCAGTTGGATGTGAGTTGTTTGCCATTGTTGATGTGATGTGTGTTTTTGACCGTTAGGCCCATCATAACAGATGTGTGTGGTCTCTCTGTGAATGATGTTTCTGATGTTAAGATGGCCCATTCGTCAGTCTAGGGGCTCTATTTTCAGCTGCCGCTAAGGAGGCGCAAGTGTCAAACGCAGTTTGCAATTTTGTCAATGGCATTTTCCAGCCCTAACGCCAGGTTCCGCAATTTCCCTGTCTGACATCAGCTCACCTGCGCTGAGGTGGGAGGGGTGGCAATATTTGAGCTGTGTCTTTAAAAACAAGAGCAAAAGTGACGATTTCATGCAGCGCTAACGGGAAGTTATAAAGACCCACAAAAAGCTGGTCTTAACAGTAAGACAGTTGATAATGGCATGGATTTAGAGAGTGGAAGCGCAGTCTATCCAGACATGACAGTGCCCATAGAACAGAGATGTGCCATTTGTGCCGGTGAATCTCGTATTTAGAAACGTAAAAAATATATATTGCCCCCCCCCTCCCCCCATTTCGTTTAATTTGATTAAAAACCAGGCATAGCCTACCCTCCCTTTAATTAAGGCTGGTTTAGCAGCATCGCATTGGTGCGTCTGTTTATCCTGGCCATTAGCCCAGTAGCCTATGAATAAAGTGCTTTTAAATTGTCTACTGAGAGTGCTTTGATATATTTAGCTTTTTCATTATTCACAATTCACATATCTGCATACTTCATTTAGTAAGCTATCCATCCCCAATTTTTCAAAGAGCGCCCCTCGTCTGATTACCAAAGACACGCTCCTCCAAACTATTAAGTCCTCCTATAATGCCATATCGATGGCAGATTTTGGGGAGAATAGGCAAAGATACAATTGACAGTATCCTAGTATTTTGTATAGACGTGTGAATGTTATGCATAAAGACATGTAGGCATACCTGTGCACACAGTGCCGTGGAACGAGAGAGGCGATTTATGATATCATGCTTCTGACCCCATCCTATTTAGAAACTGTTTTCCATTTCATATCAAGCCTTCCATAGGCTGCCCTTACCCTAGGCCTATGCTACGAAGGCTGGTTCAACAGCAATGCGTTGTGTCTTTTATCCTGGCCTTGTAAAGGAGCCTATCCATAAAAGGTGTTTAAATGGTCTGTTCGTCAGAGTGCCTTGAATTGAAAATATACTGCACATCCTAAAACATACACACATATGCCTACCTGCATGCTTCATTTAGCTTGTTCAAGTATCCGTCCCCATCTCCAAAGAGCGCCTGTCATCCGGGAACCAAAGACGCGCTCCTCCAAACTTATTTAAATGATTCAGTCGTTTAATGCAGTATCATCGGTAGGCCTAGGCTATATCTGGCTTATTGACAACGTGCCTCACACATACAATACAAGTTACGGGGAGCTTAGTATTTATTATTGAGGAGAAGTGTGATGTGTAAAGACATGTAGGCTAGGCTTGTTGAAGCCAATTACAACAATGTTGACTGCCAACACTCCAAACATAGGCTATTGAGCAAATACTAGTTGTATTTACTGTTGCTATTAAGTTATTGTAGCCTATGCTATTTAATAAACTGTAGTGTCAATATACAATGGATCAGGAGGAGAACATCCCGTGTCCCCAGCTGAATTGGAGTTGATGGCAACGCAAAGACCGTCAGTAACCTACAGAACTGGAGACAAACACATGCAGAATTAGACTAAGCCATGGAACGCATTGATTGGCCAGTGAGTGGCCAAGCGCTAGTCAAATCAAATCAAATCAAATCA
The DNA here is from genome assembly GCF_964263955.1 of Coregonus lavaretus. Classification (NCBI taxonomy): domain Eukaryota; kingdom Metazoa; phylum Chordata; class Actinopteri; order Salmoniformes; family Salmonidae; genus Coregonus; species Coregonus lavaretus. Next base: position 56,506 of record NW_028158397.1, read on the forward strand.
AATTGTATTTATCACATGCGCCGAAAACAACAGGTGTAGACCTTACCGTGAAATGCTAACTTACAAGCCCTTAACCAACAGTGCAGTTTGAAGAAAATAGAGTTAAGAAAATATTTACTAAATTAACTAAAGTAAAATAAAATGAGGCTATATACAGGGGGTACCGGTACCGAGTCAATGTGCGGGGGTACAGGTTAGTCGAGGTAAATTAGTCGAGGTTAGTCACACCTACAAAACCCAGCCCTTTCGCACCACCGCCAGCTATTGCACTCATAATGTGGGCTGTAAAAATAGCACAAATATTTCTGACGCACCCCAGGACTTATAGCGCTACAACCAGCACTAAGATTTACCACTGGGTTAGGTTTGTTCAAATACAGCCCTAGATGTGTGTCAGAACTGTGTCCTTCTGTGTTTGGTTTGGTGTGTCACAGTACTGTCCTGTTCTATGTGTGTGTTACATCGTGGTTTTACTGTAACTGTGTGTGTGTTACATCGTGGTTTGACAGTAACTGTGTGTGTGTTACATCGTGGTTTTACAGTAACTGTGTGTGTGTTACATCGTGGTTTTACAGTAACTGTGTGTGTGTTACATCGTGGTTTTACAGTAACTGTGTGTGTGTTACATCGTGGTTTTACAGTAACTGTGTGTGTTACATGGTTGGCACAAGGTGAAGTACTGCTCTTGAATTTTCAGATTCATTATTAGATATCATCTTGAGAAAGAGGGCCTTGTTTTATGGACATGGTTTGAAAATGATAAAGGTATATCATTCATTAGAGTTTTGTTTACTGTAGAGATAATGCAACAAGATGCCATGGCAACTGATAAGAAATCAGAACTACTATACTTACCAATGGCATTGGAGCATGTTGATATAGAGTATATTCTATCTTTATTACCTCTCAAGGCTCTCTAAGATCTCCATAGAGAAACAGTGTCTATAATCAGTTAACAAAACAAGGACACTGTGTTTTTCAAGATGCCATGGCAACTTTTCAATTTTCCATCATCAAATATTGATTATTCACAGTTTGGCTGTGGAGTAGTTGTTGTGATGCTCGTAGATTGTAGTCCAACAGCTTTCTGTTCTTATGAATCTATTTTGATCGCTCTTACTTTCCTTAGTCTTAGGGTGCTATTCAATCAAACAAGTAATCATCAAAGCCAGAATAACACTCTCTCCATCGCCAATGGAAACGCCTGATTTCATATTTGTGCTGGAAGAATGTTATTTCTCCGGGTCCTCGTGTTTGCCTGATTCAGGGATTGTTTGAATAGCATCTCTAGTTCTCCCTTGTGTCATTACTAGAGCAGAGTTTTATCTTTTCCATCCTCCAGCATCATCATATGATCATATATCATATCTGATGATTAACGTAGTACATAGTTGTAGTTGCCTGTTTGTTGTGAAAGCATGACTAGATGTTGTGTCAAATGTTCTGTTTCTGATCCAATACTGACCATGTTTCTCTGGCTATCCACCTCTCCACCCCTTGGCTTCTGCTCTTTGCCTCTGCCTCTACTCTGCTCCTCCTTCCTGCCCCCTACTCTGATCTCCCCTTCCTACCCCCTACTCTGCTCTCGCCTTCCTGCCCCCTACTCTGCTCTATCCTTCCTGCCCCCTACTCTGCTCCTCCTTCCTGCCCCCTACTCTGCTCTCACCTTCCTGCCCCCTACTCTGCTCCCCCTTCCTGCCCCCTACTCTGCTCTCTCCTTCCTGCCTCTACTCTGCTCCTCCTTCCTGCCCCCTACTCTGCTCTCTCCTTCCTGCCTCTACTCTGCTCCTCCTTCCTGCCCCCTACTCTGCTCTCTCCTTCCTGCCCCTACTCTGCTCTCTCCTTCCTGCCTCTACTCTGCTCTCTCCTTCCTGCCCCCTACTCTGCTCTCTCCTTCCTGCCCCCTACTCTGCTCCTCCTTCCTGCCCCCTACTCTGCTCTCTCCTTCCTGCCTCTACTCTGCTCCACCTTCCTGCCCCCTACTCTGCTCTCTCCTTCCTGCCTCTACTCTGCTCCTCCTTCCTGCCCCCTACTCTGCTCCTCCTTCCTTCCCCCTACTCTGCTCACTTCTTCCTGTCCCCTACTCTGCACCTGCCTTCCAGGTGTGAACAGATGCGTGCCTCCTCCTACCCCCCTCCCCAGGACCGCCTACCCCCGGGACAGTATGACCTAACAGATGACTTGGCACAAGCAGAGGTTTTTGAATTCAGTCAATTCAAACGAGGCCAGTCTCTTTTCTGGCACAGCAATTTTACTAGATTAACACCATTTAAGAAATAGACTCTTTCCAAGGACCATCTATTTTTCTGAGAAACACTCAAACTAAAATGTTTGGAGGATTACATCGTCGTCCTGTGAAGAAGAATTGAAGACAAAAAAAGAACCACTGAAGGAAGGACCAATGATGTTTATTTGTGAGTTTCATTGTGAGTTGTCACCCAGAAGACTGGATAACTATGGATTATAACTTCTTCACTTAATTGTAATTCCAGTGTTCTTAGTTCTAAGTTCCAATGCTCCTCTTCTCCAGTAGACGCTACTGTTCCATACTGAAGTGTACTGGAATCTGCTACTACAACCTTAACCCCACCATCGCCATCTGAATGTCCTGGATTCATGGAGATAGCTTTTATTTTTGTTATTTTCAGGCTCTGCCGTTTTTTTCCATATTTGAAGTAAGCATATTTAATGTTCCTTTATCAGAAGTCCACCTACCTAGTGTACAGGATGATTGTGTTGATGACAGGTGTTCTGTTGTGTTGATGTGTGTGTCTGTGAGGATTATGTTGTTGTGAAGATGGCCTGAGGTGCACTGTAACGATGAGGCTGAGGCTGAAAAGGCATCCTATTCCCTATATAGTGGGGTAGGGTGACACTTTGACTGATAGGAGAGCCGTTGGCGCTGGTTCTGATGTTTCTTAGAAGTTCTG
>NW_028158396.1:0-10000 GCF_964263955.1 Coregonus lavaretus
TGTTAAATTTACATTAAGTCCCATGTTAACGTCATCAGCCGCTAAATAGATCTTACAGTAATGGCTTGACAGGGAGAATCGCAATCATCTGCGTGGGGCCTGCAGCAGTGTAATGGACAAACCTGATTAATTTAATCTGGTTGTGGACCATTATCGCTACACTTTATCATTTCAACAGATGGAGCAGGGAGATATGAACAAACCATCTCAAGGATAAGGAAGATAAGCAGCTCTCTCTCCATCTCTCACTCTCTCTCTCTCTCTCTGTCTCTCTCTCTCTCTCTCTCTCTCTCTCTCTCTCTCTCTCTCTCTCTCTCTCTCTCTCTCTCTCTCTCTCTCTCTCTCTCTCTCTCTCTCTCTCTCTTTCTCTCTCTCTCCATCTCTCACTCTCTCTCCATCTCTCTCTCCATCTCTCACTCTCTCTCCATCCTCTCTCTCATCTCTCACTCCATCTCCATCTCACTCTCTTCATCTCTAGCTCCCGTTCCATCTCACTCACTCTCCATCCTCTCTCTCCATCCTCTCTCTCCATCCCCTTTCTCCATCTCTCACTCCCTCTCACTCCCTTTCCATCCATCCCTCTCTCTCTCCCTCTCTATTTCAGCACACTCCTTTTAACTAGGGCCCATAAGGAATAGAGACTAGATCCATCTCTCACTCTCTCTCCATCTCACTCTCTCCATCTCTCACTCCCGTTCCATCTCACTCTCTCTCCGTCTCACTCTCTCTCCATCCTCTCTCTCCGTCTCTCACTCCATCTCTCACTCCCTCTCCATCCATCCCCTCTCTCTCTCTCTCCCCCTCTCTATTTCAGCTCTTCCATCTCTCTATCTATCTGGAGGTGTGGGCTTATTTTCAGATATGAGTGGGTGGCTCTGAGCTTCTTCCTGTATGAGTCTTTATGACCGACATGATCATGTCTAACCTGATTAGGTCTGCGTTTTGATGCATTGTGCAAGAACAGTTCCACGATGTACATCTAAAGCCTTTTATTATTTCACAGATAATCAAATCAACGTTTTATTATTAACAAAATATTAAAATGGATATTAGTTGATTGTTGTGCACCAAGTCATATTCAATCTATCAGCTGTCTGCAGATGCTTTAGCTAGAGTGTCCAAAGCTTGTCATCAAGGAAAAGGGTGGCTATTTGAAGAATCTCAAATATAAAATATATTTTGATTAACACTTTTTTTGGTTACTACGTGATTCCATATGTCTTATTTCATAGTTTTGATGTCTTCACTATTATTCTACAATGTAGAAAATAGTAAAAAGAAAGAAAAACCCTTGAATGAGTAGGTGTGTCCAAACTCTTGACTGGTAGTATATATATATATATATATATATATATATATATATATATATATATATATATATATATATATATATATATCCTCTTGGATGTTATGGCAAAATGTAGATTTCTGCCTAAATAGACATACCCAAAATAATTTATTTGTCATGAGCCATAAACTATAAAAAGTAATACTGCATAGAAAGGTCTGGAGCTCACCTTTCTGGTAAAAATAGTTATACATTGCTGAGGTGTACTCACTTTTGAGGACACAAACTCAAGTACACAGTACAAATATTATAAAAATATGTAATTTTTTTCATATTGAACAAAAGTGGAGGAATAGGGCTTGAAATGACTAAAATGCTTTCTAAATATAGTAACAATTACATTATAAACGACACTATAAGATTTCACCTTTCTTTTGACTGTAAAATAAATCGGATCATATTTAGTGACAGTACAAGTTTGGCCCCATTTCATATACAGTGGGGGAAAAAAGTATTTAGTCAGCCACCAATTGTGCAAGTTCTCCCACTTAAAAAGATGAGAGAGGCCTTTAATTTTCATCATAGGTACACGTCAACTATGACAGACAAATTGAGAAGAAAAAAATCCAGAAAATCACATTGTAGGATTTTTAATGAATTTATTTGCAAATTATGGTGGAAAATAAGTATTTGGTCACCTAAAAACAACCAAGATTTCAGGCTCTCACAGACCTTTAACTTCTTCTTTAAGAGGCTCCTCTGTCCTCCACTCGTTACCTGTATTAATGGCACCTGTTTGAACTTGTTATCAGTATAAAAGACACCTGTCCACAACCTCAAACAGTCACACTCCTAACTCCACTATGGCCAAGACCAAAGAGCTGTCAAAGGACACCAGAAACAAAATTGTAGACCTGCACCAGGCTGGGAAGACTGAATCTGCAATCGGTAAGCACCTTGGTTTGAAGAAATCAACTGTGGGAGCAATTGTTAGGAAATGGAAGACATACAAGACCACTGATAATCTCCCTCGATCTGGGGCTCCAGGCAAGATCTCACCACGTGGGGCCAAAATGATCACAAGAACGGTGAGCAAAAATCCCAGAACCACACAGGGGGACCTAGTGAATGACCTGCAGAGAGCTGGGACCAAGGTAACAAAGCCTACCATCAGTAACACACTACGCCGCCAGGGACTCAAATCCTGCAGTGCCAGACGTGTCCCCCTGCTTAAGCCAGTACATGTCCAGGCCCATCTGAAGTTTGCTAGAGTGCATTTGGATGATCCAGAAGAGGATTGGGAGAATGTCATATGGTCAGATGAAACCAAAATATAACTTTTTGGTAAAAACTCAACTTGTCGTGTTTGGAGGACAAAGAATGATGAGTTGCATCCAAAGAACACCATACCTACTGTGAAGCATGGGGGTGGAAACATCATGCTTTGGGGCTGTTTTTCTGCAAAGGGACCAGGACGACTGATCCGTGTAAAGGAAAGAATGAATGGGGCCATGTATCGTGAGATTTTGAGTGAAAACCTCCTTCCATCAGCAAGGGCATTGAAGATGAAACATGGCTGGGTCTTTCAGCATGACAATGATCCCAAACACACCGCCCGGGCAACGAAGGAGTGGCTTCGTAAGAAGCATTTCAAGGTCCTGGAGTGGCCTAGCCAGTCTCCAGATCTCAACCCCATAGAAAATCTTTGGAGGGAGTTGAAAGTCCGTGTTGCCCAGCGACAGCCCAAAAACATCACTGCTCTAGAGGAGATCTGCATGGAGGAATGGGCCAAAATACCAGCAACAGTGTGTGAAAACCTTGTGAAGACTTACAGAAAACGTTTGACCTGTGTCATTGCCAACAAAGGGTATATAACAAAGTATTGAGAAACTTTTGTTATTGACCAAATACTTATTTTCCACCATAATTTGCAAATAAAATCATTAAAAATCCTACAATGTGAATTTTCTGGATTTTTTTTCCTCATTTTGTCTGTCATAGTTGACGTGTACCTATGATGAAAATTACAGGCCTCTCTCATCTTTTTAAGTGGGAGAACTTTCACAATTGGTGGCTGACTAAATACTTTTTCCCCCCACTGTAACTGACAAGAGAGCATTTTCTGCCCATCCTCCTCTTAGCGACGCAGAGACACCATTCAAATGTCAAGCGTCCTCTGAGCGAAGCAGAGACACCATTCAAATGTCAAGCGTCCTCTGAGCGACGCAGAGACACCATTCGAATGTCAAGCATCCTCTGAGCGAAGCAGAGACACCATTCAAATGTCAAGCGTCCTCTGAGTGAAGCAGAGACACCATTCAAATGTCAAGCGTCCTCTGAGCGACGCAGAGACACCATTCGAATGTCAAGCATCCTCTGAGCGAAGCAGAGACACCATTCAAATGTCAAGCTTCCTCTGAGCGAGTCTGCAGACTCTTTACAACTTCAGCTTTAAGTGATTTCGTCCCTCTGTGAAAGTGGTCGTGTTACAATTCTATGAAATGTAGTATATTTTCATATTGTGAGCTCGAAATCCGTCTGAGAATATCACAGCGAGATGAAGCACGATAGCTGGATATGTCGTCTTCTAGTCTGGGCTCTGTCGCTCAAAGGCAGAGTAAATTGATTATTTGTCTGGATAGGCCAGAAAAACTTTTATTTTGCAAATACAGACCATATGCACATTAATATATAAAAAAAACTGATAGGCAATTTAATTCAAATGACAAACAATTATACAATAACAATAACTTCATTATATTTAATTTACTTTTGTAGATATGCTAAAAAGTTGTTCGGAAACACAATGAGGTAGCATATTTGTATGTTATTTTACTGAATATTTGACAGCCTTCTGATCACGCCTGAAACTGTCAATTTAAACAGTTATCTTATTTAATTATGGTTTTACAACATCTTCCCTTACGAAAACTTTAGTTCAGGTTTAGACGTCAACTCCTGCCAGTCATTTCAGTTTTTATAGAGATCTTTTCTATTTGTTCAGTTCAAAGAGGAAGGGAATTATAGCCTGTCGAGCAAGCAACCTGGAAAGAGCACAGTACACATTGACCGATATTCATTATTGAAATGACAGTCATCGAAAGCTATCAAAATGTAGACTGTAGGCTACAATTGTTGCTCTGTGTGTCACGACTTCCGCCGAGGCTGCCTCCCCTCCTTGTTCGGGCAGGTTTCGGCGTTCGTCGTCACCGGAGTACTAGCTACTGCCGATCCCATTCTCATCACTCCACTTGTCATGTCTTGTCAATCACACACACCTGGTGCTCATTCCCCTAATTAGTTTGTGTATAAGTGTTCCCTCTGTTCCCCTTGTCTTTGTCAGTGATTGTTCTATGTGGGAAGAGAGTAGCTCGGTTGAGATACTCTCTCGTTTACATTGCCAGGGTTGATTTTACCCCGTGTCATTACATTTATTGTATTTTCTGAGACTGTGTTTGGTCAGGGAGGATTGTACCTGTTTCGATTGCCGCTGTACAGCGCATTGTATGTCTGGAAGGAATACATCTGCATCCGGTTGTGTTACTCCTGACTCCATCCATCATTCACCACAGTTGTGAGACTTTGACAAGTCAATGTGGAGGCTATTTTCATAGTGGAGAGCGGAGACGATACCTTGATGCTGCTTCACTGTCAATTCATTTGTCTGTGAAACGTGATTATGTGATGAATGCAGATAAAGCTGATATACAGTGGGGAGAACAAGTATTTGATACACTGCAGATTTAGCAGGTTTTCCTACTTACAAAGCATGTAGAGGTCTGTCATTTATGTGGACATGTGAACCTCAGTTCAACTTCTAGATGAATACCAAAGACTACACACTTTAGTTATCATAGCTTTGTAATCTAGCCAATTGTATATTCAATTATATCAACAAATATACCCAATATAGTTGGTTTTACTACTAGAATTGAACTCTTAATGTTGACAATATCATTTCATTATTATTATTGTAATTGTGTATAGGTTTTATAGTTGCAGTTTTTTTTACAGTTTACATCTGAGTAAACTGGAAGATTTTTTTTTTCTGCCCATGTTATTCTAAGATACCTGATCAATATAATTATTGTCAAATTGACTGTGCATAAAATGTATATAGAAAGTATAAGCTGGAAGTAGAGGCCTAAGCATTGTTGTTCACTAGTTTACTCCAATTAGGGAAAGGGTGGTGGGGTTGGAAAGTAATAAAGGGGAATATATTTTTAAAAAATGTGTATGTATGTAAAAAAAAAAAAAAAAAAAAAAAGATACCTGATCAACAACAGGTTGGAATGAGGGGAGACCTCTCGGAATTGGAACATGATCATTTACAAAGGCCATAATGCTGACGTTTGGTCTATTTAGTTCAACGGTCTCGATAAGAAGCCATATGGCATTCCAAACCTATAATAGAGATCCGTGTTACATTATTACATTGACCTACAACCTACAATTTTGTCTTGATCGCTCACTTCAGCTATAACTCATGAGAAGAGGTCCTGGTTAGAAGGAAACCAAGACCAAAGTGTATCAGGTTGGAATGGGAAAAGCAGAGAGAGGAGGAAGGAACACAATCTGCCCAACAAGGTCTCATGGTCTGAGCAGAACATACAAGCTAGGGTACGTCCCAAATGGCACCCTATTCCCTATATAGTGCACTACTTTTGACCAGAGCCCTATGGTAGTGCACTATGTAGGGAATAGGGTGCCATTTGAGACTCTAACCCCAGAGAGCCAACCCAACAGTCCTGTAAGAGGCTGGTTGGTTGAGGAGGAAAACATTCATTTTTTAAACCTGCGATCCATCAATGTTGAAATGTGGTGCGCAGCAAAAAGGAAATAATTAGATCGAAAAATGAATTCAGGATGAATGAAAAAAAAATCTAGCATAGTACACCATTTTTCTGGAAGTTAACCAAAGGGTAAAGAGTTTACAGTAGACGTCTCTGTCTTTCTGACACAGCTGTCTCACTCGGACTCATTGCTCTACAACTGAATTTCTCGAACAAGGGGGAAAATGCCAAACTACAGCCACAGATCTAGGATCCAGATCTTGGATTTTTCGCCCATCATGTTTGAAACATCTATAAGTGACTTCGTTGAGCTTCTCAACTATTTTCGCATGATTTAGACACGATACACAAACAATTTTTATATTGACTTGAATAGGATTTGTGTCACAAATGCTAAAATGTTAGCATGTGTAAACAGTGCCAGGGAAACTAAACCAAAGCATGAATTGCTGCCATTTTGTAATTTAACTGCAACCAATAAGAGGCTCAGCTGATCTGAGAGCAGGTCTTCTTGGTCCTCCAGGTCAGGACTCACCCTAATGCTCTCTCTCTCTCTCTCTCTCTCTCTCTCTCTCTCTCTCTCTCTCTCTCTCTCTCTCTCTCTCTCTCTCTCTCTCTCTCTCTCTCTCTCTCTCTCTCTCTCTGTGTCTCTGTCTCTGTCTCTGTCTCTGTCTCTGTCTCTGTCTCTGTCTCTGTCTCTCTCTCTCTCTCTCTCTGTCTCTCTCTCTCTGATTAGCAGTGGAATTAGATGTGTTCTCTCCTGCATGTCTAGACTTATTCCGCTCTCTGCTGACCTTGGCGGCTGCTTCGGCTCCTGCACCTCGCCCGCGTCCCAAATGACACCCTATTCCCTATTTGGGACACAGACTGAGGGGCCCTTAGCCCTTAACTATCTGACTACAGCCAGGAGTCCCTGAAAAGCAGCTGTGATTGTGAGTGGTTAAAAACAATGTAGTTTAGGTGCATATTTAGAGTGGATAACTATCTTCCTTCTATTAGGGGCGGCAGGTAGCTTAGTGGTTAAGAGCGTTGTGCCAGTAACCGAAAGGTCGCTGGTTCCAATCTGTCGATGTGCCCTTGAGCAAGGCACTTAACCCGAATTGCTCCTGTAAGTCACTCTGGATAAGAGCATCTGCCGAGTGACAAATAAATAAATAAAATAAATAGGCTCTGTTAGTCAGCACCTCTACAACATGTTTGGGTGCTCATGCTTTTGACTAAATAAATACAATGAACATAAAGTTGTTAGAACCCTGAGGTATGCACCTGCTATGTCTGAATGGTTGATTGCTGTGAAAGAATAACGACATTACAATTTCATTAAAAAATATATATACACTACCAGTCAAAAGTTTGGACACACCTACTCATTCAAGGGTTTTTCTTAATTTATACAATTTTCTACATTGTACAATAATAGTGAAGACGTTAAAACTATGAAATAACACATATGGAATCATGTAGGAACCAAAAAAAGTGTTAAACAAATCAAAATATATTTTATATTTGAGAATCTTCAAATAGCCACCCTTTGCCTTGATGACAGCTTTGCACACTCTTGGCACTCTCTCAACCAGCTTCGTGAGGAATGATCACCTGGAATGCTTTTCCAACAGTCTTGAAGGAGTTCCCACATATGCTGAGCACTTGTTGGCTGCTTCTCCTTCCCTCTGCGCTCCAACTCATCCCAAACCATCTCAATTGGGTTGAGGTCGGGGGATTGTGGAGGCCAGGTCATCTGATGCAGCACTCCATCACTCTCCTTCTAGGTCAAATAGCCCTTACAAAGCCTGGAGGTGTGTTTTGGGTCATTGTCCTGTTGAAAAACAAATGATAGTCCCATTTAAGCGCAAACCAGATGCCCCCTTTTCCCTCCAAACATAACAATGGTCATTATTGCCAAACAGTTCTATTTTTGTTTCATCAGACCAGAGGACTTTTCTTCAATAAGTACGATCTTTGTCCCCATGTACAGTTGCAAACCATAGTCTGGCTTTTTTATGGCAGTTTTGGATTAGTGGCTTCTTCCTTGCTGAGCGGCCTTTCAGGTTATGTCGATATAGGACTTGTTTTACTGTGGATATAGATACTTTTGTACCTGTTTCCTCCAGCATCTTCACAAGGTCCTTTGCTGTTGTTCTGGGATTGATTTGCACTTTTCACACCAAAGTACGTTAATCTCTAGGAGACAGAACGTGTCTCCTTCCTGAGCGGTATGAAGGCTGCATGGTCCCATGGTGTTTATACTTGTGTACTATTGTTTGTACAGATGAACGTGGTACCTTCAGACGTTTGGAAATTGCTCCCAAGGATGAACCAGACTTGTGGAGGTCTACCATTTTTTTCTGAGGTCTTGGCTGAGTTTGAAGGTAGGCCTTGACATACATCCACAGGTACACCTCCAATTGATTGACTCAAATGATGTCAATTAGCCTATCAGAAGCTTCTAAAGTCCTGGCATCATTTTCTGGAATTTCCCAAGCTGTTTAAAGGCACAGTCAACTTCTGACCCACTGGAATTGTGATACAGTGAATTATAAGTGAAATAATAATCTGTCTGTAAACAATTGTTGGAAAAATTACTTGTGTCATGCACAAAGCAGATGTCCTAACCGACTTACCAAAACTATAGTTTGTTAACAAGAAATTTGTGGAGTGGTTGAAAAACAAGTTTTAATGACTCCAACCTAAGTGTATGTAAACTTCCGACTTCAACTGTATATATATATATATATATATATATATATATATATATATATATTTGTGAAGTTGTGGGCTACCATTCTCCTAATGTTAGCATTATTAGTTGACATTAGGTTCCTCCTAATGCAAGACAATGCTAGACCTCATTTGGCTGGAGTGTGTCAGAAGTTCCTGGGCTACCATTCATCCATTCATCCATTCATCCATTCATCCATTCATCTATTAATCCATTCATCCATTCATCTATTCATCCATTCATCCATTCATCCATTCATCCATTCACATTGTATTGAGTTGTTTTTCCTCTCATCCTGTGAAAACAGAGTGGGTGAACAGGTTTACTGCTCCTCGTGTTCATCAGTGTATCAATCGTATACTTTTTGAAAGTTTCAATTTGTACAAGGGATGATCTCGTAATATATTGATGCATCCTTTATACTTGAAATTGTGGAAATTTCATCCCCAGGAGTTTCTGCCAAGTTAAATATGGTTTGATGAAATCAAGCTCATGCGAGTCCTATTGAGAATGTAATGTGGTTGATGAGGGAGTGACTGAAAGATGCATTGGTCAGCATTTAACTAAATCGTTAACCTAACCTAAGAGGTATTTAAATCAGGTGAGCAAATCAATCCAATTACGGAGGCTGCATCCCAAATTATATGATACATTACGAAGGCACTCTATGTCACTATGCAAAGTATTCAGACCCCTTGGCTTTTTCCACATTTTGTTACGTTACATGGAGTAAAAAGTCACATGACAGCCCGCTTGGAGTTTGCCAAAAGGCACCTAACAACTCTCAAACCATGAGAAACAAGACTCTCTGGTCTGATGAAACCAAGATTGAACTCTTTGGCCTGAATGCCAAGTGTCACGTCTAGAGGAAACCTGGCAGCATCTTTACAGTGAAGCATGGTGGTGGCAGCATCATGCTGTGGGGATGTTTTTCAGCGGCAGGGACTGGGAGACTAGTCAGGATCGAGGCAAAGTCCTTGAGAGATCCTTGAAGAAAACCTGCTCCAGAGCGTTCAGAACCTCAGACTCTGGAGAGACCTGAAAATAGCTGTGCAGCGACGCTCCCCATCCAACCTGACAGAGGTTGAGAGGATCTGCAGAGAAGAATGGGAGAAACTCCCCAAAGACATGTGTGACAAGCTTGAAGCGTCATACCCAAGAAGACTCAAGGCTGTAATCGCTACCAAAGGTGTTTCAGCA
>NW_028158395.1:0-46119 GCF_964263955.1 Coregonus lavaretus
AGAACATCTCTCTATCTCCTGAGTCATCAACCTTTCCTGAGTCAAGATCCCTTTCGCAGTGAAAATGCAAGCCGAGACCTACTGCTCCGAATTATTCTTTTAAAAACATGACTGGTTGCTGACCACTGTCCTAAGTCTATATAGGCAGCTACCTCTGTCTCAAACATCCTGTCTGAGTGACTACTGATTTACATAGAGGAGAGGAGAGTGGAGAGGAGGGATGAACAAGAGGAAGTGGAGGTGAGGAAGGACCCAAAATGTATTTTTGTCCCCTTAAGACCACTGCATACATGAGTCATAATGTGCATCATAATGTTCATCATCAGGGATAATAGAACACATCAACTGTAGCCCCAAGAGCCTCCACAACCAAGGGCCTCCACAACCAAGGGCCTCCACAACCAAGGGCCTCCAGAACCAAGGGCCCTTCACAACCAAGGCCTCCAGAACAAGGGCCTCCAGAACCAAGGGCCTCCAGAACCAAGGGCCTCTAGAACCAAGGGCCTCCAGAACAAGGATCTCCACAACCAAGGGCCTCCACAACCAAGGGCCTCCACAACCAAGGGCCTCCAGAACCAAGGATCTCCACAACCAAGGGCCTCCACAACCAAGGGCTTCCAGAACCAAGGGCCTCCAGAACCAAGGGTCTCCACAACCAAGGGCCTCCACAACCAAGGATCTCCAGAACCAAGGGCCTCCAGAACCAAGGGCCTCCAGAACCAAGGGCCTCCAGAACCAAGGGCCTCCACAACCAAGGGCCTCCAGAACCTAGGATCTCCAGAACCAAGGATCTCCACAACCAAGGATCTCCAGAACCAAGGGCCTCCAGAACCAAGGGCCTTCACAACCAAGGGCCTCCAGAACCAAGGGCCTCCAGAACCAAGGGCCTCCAGAACCAAGGGCCTTCACAACCAAGGGCCTTCACAACCAAGGGCCCTGAATTTAAAATGGATTAAATAGAGATTTTTTGTCACTAGTAACACACAATACCCAGGGCTTCCACAACCAAGGGCCTTCACAACCAAGGGCCTCCACTCTGGAACATACTCTGTTACTGAGTGATAGTTTGAGTCAGCAGAGGGACTGGAACATACTCTGTTACTGAGTGATAGTTTGAGTCAGCAGAGGGACTGGGAACATACTCTGTTACTGAGTGATAGTTTGAGTCAGCAGAGGGACTGGAACATACTCTGTTACTGAGTGTTAGTTTGAGTCAGCAGAGGGACTGGAACATACTCTGTTACTGAGTGATAGTTTGAGTCAGCAGAGGGACTGGAACATACTCTGTTACTGAGTGATAGTTTGAGTCAGCAGAGGGACTGGAACATACTCTGTTACTGAGTGATAGTTTGAGTCAGCAGAGGGGACTGGAACATACTCTGTTACTGAGTGATAGTTTGAGTCAGCAGAGGGGCTGGAACATACTCTGTTACTGAGTGATAGTTTGAGTCAGCAGAGGGACTGGAACATCCTCTGTTACTGAGTGATAGTTTGAGTCAGCAGAGGGGCTGGAACATACTCTGTTACTGAGTGATAGTTTGAGTCAGCAGAGGGACTGGAACATACTCTGTTACTGAGTGATAGTTTGAGTCAGCAGAGGGACTGGAACATACTATGTTACTGAGTGATAGTTTGAGTCAGCAGAGGGGGCTGGAACATACTCTGTTACTGAGTGATAGTTTGAGTCAGCAGAGGGACTGGAACATACTATGTTACTGAGTGATAGTTTGAGTCAGCAGAGGGGGCTGGAACATACTCTGTTACTGAGTGATAGTTTGAGTCAGCAGAGGGACTGGAACATACTCTGTTACTGAGTGATAGTTTGAGTCAGCAGAGGGGCTGGAACATACTCTGTTACTGAGTGATAGTTTGAGTCAGCAGAGGGACTGGAACATACTCTGTTACTGAGTGATAGTTTGATTCAGCAGAGGGGCTGGAACATACTCTGTTACTGAGTGATAGTTTGATTCAGCAGAGGGGCTGGAACATACTCTGTTACTGAGTGATAGTTTGAGTCAGCAGAGGGGGCTGGAACATACTCTGTTACTGAGTGATAGTTTGAGTCATCAGAGGGACTGGAACATACTCTGTTACTGAGTGATAGTTTGAGTCAGCAGAGGGACTGGAACATACTCTGTTACTGAGTGATAGTTTGAGTCAGCAGAGGGACTGGAACATACTCTGTTACTGAGTGATAGTTTGAGTCAGCAGAGGGACTGGAACATACTCTGTTACTGAGTGATAGTTTGAGTCAGCAGAGGGACTGGAACATACTCTGTTACTGTGTGATAGTTTGAGTCAGCAGAGGGACTGGAACATACTCTGTTACTGAGTGATAGTTTGAGTCAGCAGAGGGACTGGAACTTACTCTGTTACTGAGTGATAGTTTGAGTCAGCAGAGGGGCTGGAACATACTCTGTTACTGAGTGATAGTTTGAGTCAGCAGAGGGACTGGAACATACTCTGTTACTGAGTGATAGTTTGAGTCAGCAGAGGGACTGGAACATACTCTGTTACTGAGTGATAGTTTGAGTCAGCAGAGGGACTGGAACATACTCTGTTACTGAGTGATAGTTTGAGTCAGCAGAGGGACTGGAACATACTCTGTTACTGAGTGATAGTTTGAGTCAGCAGAGGGACTGGAACATACTCTGTTACTGAGTGATAGTTTGAGTCAGCAGAGGGACTGGAACATACTCTGTTACTGAGTGATAGTTTGAGTCAGCAGAGGGACTGGAACATACTCTGTTACTGAGTGATAGTTGAGTCAGCAGAGGGGCTGGACTGTAGCTCAGCAGTGGTTGTTAGGCGATAAGGAGTGTGGTTCACACACACACTCACAAGCACACACAGGCACGCAAGCACACATGCGCATGTGTGTGTGCGCACGTATGTTTGTGAGTGTGTGTGCGCCTGTGAGTGTGTGTGTTCAGAGGTAGGTATTTCTAATTAATAGAATAGTCTGATCAGGGGGTGGATGCTGAGGCCCAGGACCCACCACTCACTGGAATGCCAGCCTCAATTCTAATTACTCTGAGCTGTCAATCACACACACACACTCACGCAAAATAATAAATAAATAAGTCAGAGCCAATTTAATTGGATGCTACGCTAAAGATAGTGAGAGAGAGGGCGAGAGAGAGAGGGAGAGAGAAAGACAGACAGAGATAGAGAGAGATAGAGAGCGAGAGAGATAAAGAGAAGAGGAGAGAGAGAGAGAGAGAGAGAGAGAGAGAGAGGAGAGAGGAGAGGAGAAAGATAGACAGAGAGAGAGAGGGAGAAAGATAGACAGAGAGAGAGAGAGAGAGAGAGAGAGAGAGAGAGAGAGAGAGAGAGAAAGAGATAGAGAGGGAGGGAGGGAGGGAGAGAGAGAGAGAGAGAGAGAGAGAGAGAGGAGAGAGAGAGAGAGAGAGAGAGAGAGAGAGAGAGAGAGAGAGAGGAGAGAGAGAGAGAGAGAGAGAGATTCCAATTTTGATAAACTCCCATATCTATTGGGTGAAAAACCACAGTGTGCCATCACAGCAGCAAGAGGCAACCAGTGAAGAACAAACACCATTGTAAATACAACCTATCTTTATTTTCCCATTTGTACTTTAACTATTTGCACATTGTTACAACACTGTATATAGACATATGACATTTGAAATGTCTTTATTATTTTGGAAGTGTAATGTTTCCTGTACATTTTTTATTGTTTATTTCACTTTTGTTTATTATCTATTTCACTTCCTTTGGCAATGTTAACATATGATTCCCATGCCAATGAAGCCCTTAAATTGAAATTGAAATTTAATTGAGAGAGAGAGTGAGACTTGTCCAGTGTCTGTGAAGTAAAAGTCAAGACATCTACACAGTAGAACACATCTGCTGTCTTCACACAATAAGAATACTAGACAGATGTAATTTTTTTTATATTTTAGTCATTTAGCAGACGCTCTTATCCAGAGCGACATACAGTTAGTGAGTGCATACATTATTTTTTTATTTTTCATACTGGCCCCCCGTGGGAATATCAAACCCACAACCCTGGCGTTGCAACCAACTGAGCTACATCCCTGCCAGCCATTCCCTCCCCTACCCTGGACGACGCTTGGCCAATTGTGCGCCGCCCCATGGGTCTCCCAGTCGCGGCCGGCTACGACAGAGTCTGGATTCGAACCAGGATCTCTAGTGGCACAGCTAGCACTGCCTTAGACCACTGCCTTAGACCACTGCGCCCGAGTGGTGCAGTGGTCTGAATACTAGGACCTCTGCTAGACAGATGTTATCTGAATACTAGACAGACGTTATCTGAATACTAGACAGACGTAAATGTAAATGTAATGTTATCTGAATACTAGACAGATGTTATCTGAATACTAGACAGATGTTATCTGAATGTTTTTCATGGTTTCTTCACGATGATGTATCAAAATGGAGGTGGTTAGCTAATGTTTTTCATCACGATGATGTATCAAAATGGAGGTGGTTAAGCTAATGTTTTCATCACGATGATGTATCAAAATGGAGGTGGTTACCTAATGTTTTCATGGTTTCTAAATGATGATGTAAGCCAAAGTGTGGTAGCCATGTTGAGTTGATTGTTGTGCAAAATAAGCTCTCTATGAACGTAGAACATAATTGATGGACACATGGGTGGCGTTCAGTTGGACGGCATGTGTGATGGGGTGTGTGTGTGTGTATTTCAATAGCACAGAAATAGCTCTCTTGTAGCCACAGTTCAGTTCGCCAGACATACAGTTATTAGGTAATTAATCTAGGCTAGGATGATTTGTAAACCGCCGCAGGGCTTCATCATTATTAGTGTTTCTGCATTTCAGATTAGAGCGATTAGGCCGGACCGACGACGAGATGAGCGCAGCTGCGTAGTCAAAGATAATTTTTTTGGGATTGCTTTTCCTAATCGCATTGATTTGGTTTGCACACAAGGATTGCCATTTGTCGAGTTGATGTAACATTTCGAAAAGGAAAAGCCTTGTTAAGTTGGTGTGGTTGTATGGATGGATGTAGAGAGAGATGGAGAGGAAAAGCCTTGTTAAGTTGGTGTGGTTGTATGGATGGATGTAGAGAGAGATGGAGAGGAAAAGCCTTGTTAAGTTGGTGTGGTTGTATGGATGGATGTAGAGAGAGATGGAGAGGAAAAGCCTTGTTAAGTTGGTGTGGTTGTATGGATGGATGTAGAGAGAGATGGAGAGGAAAAGCCTTGTTAAGTTGGTGTGGTTGTATGGATGGATGTAGAGAGAGATGGAGAGGAAAAGCCTTGTTAAGTTGGTGTGGTTGTATGGATGGATGTAGAGAGAGATGGAGAGGAAAAGCCTTGTTAAGTTGGTTTGGTTGTATGGATGGATTGTAGAGAGAGATGGAGAGGAAAAGCCTTGTTAAGTTGGTGTGGTTGTATGGATGGATGTAGAGAGAGATGGAGAGGAAAAGCCTTGTTAAGTTGGTGTGGTTGTATGGATGGATGTAGAGAGAGATGGAGAGGAAAAGCCTTGTTAAGTTGGCCGTGGTTGTATGGATGGATGTAGAGAGAGATGGAGAGGAAAAGCCTTGTTAAGTTGGTGTGGTTGTATGGATGGATGTAGAGAGAGATGGAGAGGAAAAGCCTTGTTAAGTTGGTGTGGTTGTATGGATGGATGTAGAGAGAGATGGAGAGGAAAAGCCTTGTTAAGTTGGTGTGGTTGTATGGATGGATGTAGAGAGAGATGGAGAGGAAAAGCCTTGTTAAGTTGGTGTGGTTGTATGGATGGATGTAGAGAGAGATGGAGAGGAAAAGCCTTGTTAAGTTGGTGTGGTTGTATGGATGGATGTAGAGAGAGATGGAGAGGAAAAGCCTTGTGTAAGTTGGTGTGGTTGTATGGATGGATGTAGAGAGAGATGGAGAGGAAAAGCCTTGTTAAGTTGGTGTGGTTGTATGGATGGATGTAGAGAGAGATGGAGAGGGAAAAGCCTTGTTAAGTTGGTGCGGTTGTATGGATGGATGTAGAGAGAGATGGAGGAGGAAAAAGCCTTGTTAAGTTGGTGTGGTTGTATGGATGGATGTAGAGAGAGATGGAGAGGAAAAGCCTTGTTAAGTTGGTGTGGTTGTATGGATGGATGTAGAGAGAGATGGAGAGGAAAAACTAAAATAACATGTTTAAATCATTGCGAGTGGCAGCGCCCCATTTAGAGTGGATCTATTCCCTGTGTGTGTGTGTGTGTGTGTGTGGTGTGTGTGTGTGTGTGTGTGGTGTGTGTGTGTGTGTGTGTGTGTGTGCGTGTTCTGCCTGATAAAATTCAGCAGGGTCTCCCTACGGACCTCTGCTGGAGATGAACAACAAAGGAGAGAGAGAGAGAGAGAGAGAGAGAGAGAGAGAGAGAGAGAGAGAGAGAGAGAGAGAGAGAGAGAGAGAGGGAAAGAGAGAGAGAGAGAGAGAGAGAGAAAGGGAAAGAGAGTGAGATGGAGAGATATGGAGAGAGAGAGGTGGAAAGAGGAAAAGAGATAAAAAAAAATTTTAAACACTCTCTTCCTTTCTAGTTGTGTTCAAAGTAGCTCACACAGAAAGAGGAGCATCATGGGAAGCCCCATGAGGACTGTTGGTGAAAGGGAAAGAGAGGAGAGGAGGAAGAGGAGAGAGCCTCCCTCTGGTCCCAGACTGTCCCACTGGGGACAGTGTTACATTAACACCCCTATTCAAGGGGAGTGGGGATCCTAAAAACACACATCCCTCCTCAGAGACCCACAATGACGAGAAAACAACAATTGGTTTTGTCTTAAATAACACCTTATTCACCATATGGTGCACTACATTTAACTAGAGCCCTGTTAAGGCATGTGCAACCGCCCGCCCATCCAGCCTCACAGGCCTTAGATGTGCCCCTGTAGGGAGCAACAAAACCCCAGGGACCATGTCTTCACTACAAGGAGAAGTGGAGGAGAGGTGGAGGAAGTGCAAAATGTGAGTGAATTACTGCTCTCTCCTGGTCTGGTGCTTTTGATGTAACACCTAGCCAACTGTCCAGGGATTTAAACCAACTGTCCAGGGATTTAAACCAACTGTCCAGGGATTTCAACCAACTGTCCAGGGATTTAAACCAACTGTCCAGGGATTTAAACCAACTGTCCAGGGATTTAAACGAACTGTCCCGGGATTTAAACCAACTGTCCAGGGATTTAAACCAACTGTCCCGGGATTTAAACCAACTGTCCAGGGATTTAAACCAACTGTCCCGGGATTTAAACCAACTGTCCAGGGATTTAAACCAACTGTCCAGGGATTTAAACCAACTGTCCAGGGATTTAAACCAACTGTCCCGGATTTAAACCAACTGTCCAGGGATTTTAAACCAACTGTCCCGGGATTTAAACCAACTGTCCAGGGATTTAAACCAACTGTCCAGGGATTTAAACCAACTGTTCAGGGATTTAAACCAACTGTCCAGGGATTTAAACCAACTGTCCAGGGATTTAAACCAACTGTCCAGGGATTTAAACCAACTGTCCAGGGATTTAAACCATCTGTCCAGGGATTTAAACCAACTGTCCAGGGATTTAAACCGACTGTCCAGGGATTTAAAAGGCACCTTGTGAGTTAAAAGGTAACCGGTCATCCAAAGGACTGTTTTACGACTACCTCTGCTCTCTAAAACAGGCCACAGAGGGGATAAAGTAAGACAACTTTTATGAAGAGCAAGCTGGCAGCAAATATAAAATAAAGAAGTCCCTAACTCATTCCTTCAGTTGGGTAATTGGTCATCTGATGTGTCTGTCTTGAATGTCTAATGAAAGCTTCTGACTGCTTCTCTGCTTGTCTGTGTTACGTGGCTGTTATTAGCCTTGCTCAGTCTAATCAACTCTTCTCTGTGAGTTACATAAAGGAAGAGAGAGAGAGGTCTGAGTCAGTCTGACCTCCGTTGACCCTTCTGTGTCTCTCTGTGTTGCGTCCCAAATGACACCCTATTCCCTATTTAGAGCCCTATGGGCCCTGGTCAAAAGTAGTACACTATAAAAGGAATAGGATGCAATTTGGGACTCAACATCAGCCTGACCTCTGGTGACCCCTCCATGTCCGGCCACTGACCGCACCCAACTTCTGCAGTTTAATGCCTGTGGTGTAAACAGTAAACTACAGTCAACATCTATTTTTCAAATCTAAAATATGAGCCTGGGGGAGGTGTGGGTGAGGACATGCTGACTTTGGAAAACAGGCACGCGCACTCCCATACACCCAACACTCTCTGCCACCCCAAAGTAAGCCCCAAAGAGCCTCTCCTCACTTTGAGGTCATCAGCTGATGTCCCTCCCTTATCAACCAATGGAATGATGAGGGGGTATTTTGTTTTCCTAAATGACCTTCCCTTCCTCTGAGCCTTGTACCACTTCTGGTTCAATGTCACAGTTCTCCTTTCACTGCTACACTCCCTGCTAGCCAGTCCTTCTGTCTGTGTGTAGTGGGTATATAGTCCCCATAGCTCCTCTGTCTAATATATAGGATGCTAGGGCAGCGATGCCTTGGCAAGCTTGGGAGATAAGACAGGGTCAGAGGAGAGGAGAGAGGGGAGAGGGAGAGAAGAGGAGAGAGGAATAGGAGAGAGGAGAGGAGAGGAGAGGAGAGGAGAGGAGAGGAGAGG
This sequence comes from Coregonus lavaretus, assembly GCF_964263955.1. Taxonomy (NCBI): domain Eukaryota; kingdom Metazoa; phylum Chordata; class Actinopteri; order Salmoniformes; family Salmonidae; genus Coregonus; species Coregonus lavaretus. The sequence goes on from NW_028158395.1 coordinate 8,608, forward strand.
AGAGGAGAGGAGAGGAGAGGAGAGGAGAGGAGAGGAGAGGAGAGGAGAGGAGAGGAGAGGAGAGGAGAGGAGAGGAGAGGAGAGGAGAGGAGAGGAGAGGAGAGGAGAGGAGAGGAGAGAGAGAGAGAGAGTGAAGTGGAGAGAAGAGGAGAGATGAGAGAGGAGAGATGAGAGAGGAGAGGAGAGAGGAGAGAGGAGAGAGGAGAGAGGAGAGTAGAGTGGGAGAGGAGAGAGGTGAGGAGAGAGGAGAGGAGAGAGGTGAGGAGAGAGGAGAGGAGAGAGGAGAGGAGAGAGGAGAGGAGAGAGGAGAGTAGAGTGGGTGAGAAGAGGAGAGAGGGAGAGGAGAGAGGGAGAGGGAGAGGAGACCTTCTAGCAGGAGCATGAAAAGCCATCTGCCATCAGTCTTGACCCACACCTGCGTTTCAGCGCTCTCACAAAAGGAGGAACCTCTTTGTACGTGTGTGTATACCCAGGCAGGTCCTTCTGATCCTGTACTGTAGTGTGCTGCTAGGGTCCTTCTGATCCTGTCCTGTAGTGTGCTGGTAGGGTCCTTCTGATCCTGTACTGTAGTGTGCTGGTAGGGTCCTTCTGATCCTGTACTGTAGTGTGCTGGTAGGGTCCTTCTGATCCTGTACTGTAGTGTGCTGGTAGGGTCCTTACAGAGCTACAGGCCATGTGTTTGTTAAGCAGCAAATATTTAAGCTATGTACGCCGTGCAAAAAGCAGAGACCTTACACTCAGTAATGTATGGCCACCTGATGTACGCTCCTGACCACAACAGAAGGGTGTGTGTGTGTGTGTGTGTGTGTGTGTGTGTGTGTGTTGTGTGTGTGTGTGTGTGTGTGCGCGCGCACACCCTCCTGGTGTTCAACCTTCCCAAGTTCTCTCATGTCACCTCACTCCTCCGCACACCCCACTGGCTCCCAGTTGAAGCTCACATCCACTACAAGACCATGGTGCTTACCTACGGAACAGCAAGAGGAACTGCCCCTCCCTACCTTCAGGTTATTTTACATTTTAGTCATTTAGCAGACGCTCTTATCCAGAGCGACTTACAGTTTTTTATTTTTTTTATTTTTTTATACTGGCCCCCCATGGGAATCGAACCCACAACCCTGGCGTTGCAAACGCCATGCTCTATCAACTGAGCTACATCCCTGCCGGCCATTCCCTCCCCTACCCTGGACGACGCTGGGCCAATTGTGCGCCGCCCATGAGTCTCCCGGTCGCGGCCGGCTGCGACAGAGTCTGGATTCGAACCAGGATCTCTAGTGGCACAGTTAGCACTGCGATGCAGTGCCTTAGACCACTGCGCCACTCAGGAGCCACGGTTATGATCAAACCCTACATCCCTACCCGAGCACTCCGTTCTGCCACCTCAGGTCTCTTGGCCCTCCCACCCCTACGGGAGGGCAGCTCCCGCTCAGCCCAGTCCAAGTTCTTCTCTGTCCTGGCACCCCAATGGGAGGGCAGCTCCCACTCAGCCCAGTCCAAGCTCTTCTCTGTCCTGGCTCCCCAATGGGAGGGCAGTTCCCGCTCAGCCCAGTCCAAGCTCTTCTCTGTCCTGGCACCCCAATGGGAGGGCAGCTCCCGCTCAGCCCAGTCCAAGCTCTTCTCTGTCCTGGCACCCCAATGGGAGGGCAGCTCCCACTCAGCCCAGTCCAAGCTCTTCTCTGTCCTGGCTCCCCAATGGGAGGGCAGCTCCCACTCAGCCCAGTCCAAGCTCTTCTCTGTCCTGGCACCCCAATGGGAGGGCAGCTCCCACTCAGCCCAGTCCAAGCTCTTCTCTGTCCTGGCACCCCAATGGTGGAACCAACTTCCCCCTGAAGCTAGGACAGCAGAGTCACTGCCCATCTTCCGAAAACATCTGAAACCCTACCTCTTCAAAGAGTATCTTAAATAATCGTCCTCCTCACCTCGACCCCCCAATAAAAGTTAATAAATAACACTTAACCAGCACCTGCCCCCCCACCCTTCTAGCTCTGACTCTACTTACAGCTACGTTATTGAGGAAAAATGTATATGTGGTTGTCCCACCTAGCTATCTTAAGATGAATGCACTAACTGTAAGTCGCTCTGGATAAGAGGGTCTGCTAAATAACTAACATGTTCATGTAAAAAAAAACTAATATGTGTGTTCACTAAATCAGACACGCTGGTGACGGACAAGCTGGAGTTCCTCACTGAATCAGCTAGATGTCTGTCTTGGCATCTCGGGTTTCTCACACCTTGGTTTGTGTGTGTGTGTGTGTGTGTGTGTGTGTGTGTGTGTGTGTGTGTGTGTGTGTGTGTGTGTGTGTGTGTGACAGCTGCTAACACACACACACACATGCACGCCATCGGCGTGATGATGTAAGCAAAAGAGGTTTATTCATAGAAAGGTGCTGCCAGGGGATTCGTGGAGTGTGTGTGTGTGAGATTGACACTAGTGGCCTTTTCAGAGCAGAGTAGAGGGGGCGTAGTGTTTCTCGCAGCAGACTGAAGACAGACCAACAGTATGGTATAAAGGCACTGCAATAGTTCTGTCCACATTCCTTAACGTTTACATACAACACCCAGGAAAATATGAATGCCTTATGAATAAACCCTCTTTTCATAGTCATAGTCTTGGAGTTACAACACAATGCCTTATGAATAACACATTCATTAACCCTTCATTCATAGTCATAGTCTTAGAGCTACAACACAATGCCTTATGAATAACACATTCATAAACCCTTTAGTCATAGTCTTAGAGTTTCAACACTTACTTTAGTCCAAAATGACTAAAAAGATAATGTGTGTGTCTGGTTTTACATATGAGTGTGTGTGTGTGTGTGTGTGTGTGTGTGTGTGTGTGTGTGTGTGTGTGTGTGTGTGTGTGTGTGTGTGTGTGAGGGAGTGTGTGTTTACAGCCCTGTGATATTGTCAGAGTCTCAGTCTGCTGAGGTAGACTGACCCCTGTTAAAGGACCAATGACCATGCCTCTGTTACCTTCCTCTAAAACAGCACTAGACCTTAGGGCTGCAGAGAGAGGGCTAAATATATACATGGTCAAAGCTCAGTTGCTGCTGCACTTCATCTCAACTCTCTGTCTCTCTGCTGCACCTTGCCTCAACTATCTGTCTCTCTGCTGCACCTTGCCTCAACTCTCTGTCTCTCTGCTGCACCTTGCCTCAACTCTCTGTCTCTCATCTGCACCTTGCCTCAACTCTCCGTCTCTCATCTGCACCTTGCCTCAACTCTATCTCTCTGCTGCACCTTGCCTCAACTATCTGTCTCTCTGCTGCACCTTGCCTCAACTCTGTCTCTCTGCTGCACCTTGCCTCAACTCTCTATCTCTGTGCTGCACCTTGCCTCAACACTCAGTCTCTCTGCTGCGCTTTGCCTCAACTCTCTGTCTCTCTGCTGCACATTGCCTAAACTCTCAGTCTCTCTGCTGCACCTTGCCTCAACTCTCAATCTCTCTGCTGCACCTTGCCTCAACTCTCCGTCTCTCATATGCACCTTGCCTCAACTCTCTGTCTCTCTGCTGCACCTTGCCTCAACTCTCTGTGTCACGATCGTTTAAAGATTGGTCGAACCAAGGCGCAGCGTGATAAGCGTACATGTTTATTATAACTGTGCAAACACGACAAAACAACAAACAAACGATACGTGAAGTCTTAAGGTTACACACAACAAACCTATACGGAACAAGATCCCACAACTGACAGGTGCCAAAAGGCTGCCTAAGTATGGTCCCCAATCAGAGACAACGAGCGACAGCTGCCTCTGATTGGAAACCACCCCGGCCAACAAAGAAATAGACATACCAGATACTACACCATAGAAACAACACAACACGGAATATACACACCCTGACTCAACAAATACACGTCCCCTGAGTCAGGGCGTGACACTCTGTCTCTCTGCTGCACCTTGCCTCAACTCTCTGTCTCTCTGCTGCACCTTGCCTCAACTCTCTGTCTCTCTGCTGCACCTTGCCTCAACTCTCCGTCTCCCTGCTGCGCCTTGCCTCAACTCTCTGTCTCCCTGCTGCGCCTTGCCTCAACGCTCTGTCTCTCTGCTGCGCCTTGCCTCAACTCTCTGCTGCGCCTTGCCTCAACTCTCTGTCTCTCTGCTGCGCCTTGCCTCAACTCTCTGCTGCGCCTTGCCTCAACTCTCTGTCTCTCTGCTGCGCCTCGCCTCAAATCTATGTCTCTTTGCTGCGCCTCGCCTCAACTCTCTGTCTCTCTGCTGCGCCTCACCTCAACTCTCTGTCTCGCTGCTGCGCCTTGCCTCAACTCTCTGTCTCGCTGCTGCGCCTTGCCTCAACTCTCCATCTCTCTGCTGCGCCTCACCTCAACTCTCTGTCTCTCTGCTGCACCTTGTCTCAACTCTCCGTCGCTCATCTGCACCTTGCCTCAACTCTCCGTCGCTCATCTGCACCTTGCTTCAACTCTCTGTCTCTCTGCTGCACCTTGCCTCAACTCCCTGTCTCTCTGCTGCGCCTTGCCTCAACTCTCTGTCTCTCTGCTGCACCTCACCTCAACTCTCCGTTGCTCATCTGCACCTTGCCTCAACTCTCCGTTGTTCATCTGCGCCTTGCCTCAACGCTCTGTCTCTCTGCTGCGCCTTGCCTCAAGTCTCTGCTGCGCCTTGCCTCAACTATCTGTCTCTCTGCTGCGCCTCGCCTCAACTCTCTATCTCTCTGCTGCGCCTCGCCTCAACTCTCTGTCTCTCTGCTGCGCCTCGCCTCAACTCTCTGTCTCTCTGCTGCGCCCCACCTCAACTCTCTGTCTCGCTGCTGCGCCTTGCCTCAACTCTGTCTCTCTGCTGCGCCTCGCCTCAACTCTCTGTCTCTCTGCTGCGCCTCGCCTCAACTCTCTGTCTCTCTGCTTGCGCCTCAACTCTCTGTCTCTCTGCTGCGCCTTGCCTCAACTCCGTCTCTCTGCTGCGCCTCGCCTCAACTCTCTGTCTCTCTGCTGCGCCTCGCCTCAACTCTCTGTCTCTCTGCTGCGCCTCGCCTCAACTCTCTGTCTCTCTGCTGCGCCTCGCCTCAACTCTCTGTCTCGCTGCTGCGCCTTGCCTCAACTCTGTCTCTCTGCTGCGCCTCGCCTCAACTCTCTGTCTCTCTGCTGCGCCTCGCCTCAACTCTCTGTCTCTCTGCTTGCGCCTCAACTCTCTGTCTCTCTGCTGCGCCTTGCCTCAACTCCGTCTCTCTGCTGCGCCTCGCCTCAACTCTCCGTCTCTCTGCTGCGCCTCGCCTCAACTCTCCGTCTCTTTGCTGAGTCTCCCCAACCAGACAAGAAAGGACATTTAGAATGAGGCCATAGTGTTTGGTTCATTACCCCTCTGTTTCTTTCACACACATGCACACGCACACGCACGCACGCACGTTATGAGGAGGCCCCAGAGTCTATGGGATAGCTGGAGACTTAACAGTGACACACACACAAGCACACAAAGATACAGGCCGCACTACGATGGAGGAAGCTGGACCGGATGCTAAACATTATGGGATTGCGAACTAAAGCGAACAAAAAAGTGAGTCACCATCTCACACACACACACACACACACACACACACACTGGAAGCAGACTTGTCCTACCATGACTTTATCATCACTGGTCTCAGTTAGCTCTCATAAAGCAGATGGTCTCTGTTGGCTCTCATAAAGCAGATGGTCTCTGTTGGCTCTCATAAAGCAGATGGTCTCTGTTGGCTCTCATAAAGCAGATGGTCTCTGTTGGCTCTCATAAAGCAGATGGTCTCTGTTGGCTCTCATAAAGCAGATGGTCTCTGTTGGCTCTCATAAAGCAGATGGTCTCTGTTGGCTCTCATAAAGCAGATGGTCTCTGTTGGCTCTCATAAAGCAGATGGTGACAGTTGGCTCTCATAAAGCAGATGGTCTCTGTTGGCTCTCATAAAGCAGATGGTCTCTGTTGGCTCTCATAAAGCAGATGGTCTCTGTTGGCTCTCATAAAGCAGATGGTCTCTGTTGGCTCTCATAAAGCAGATGGTCTCTGTTGGCTCTCATAAAGCAGATGGTCTCTGTTGGCTCTCATAAAGCAGATGGTCTCTGTTGGCTCTCATAAAGCAGATGGTCTCTGTTGTCTCTCATAAAGCAGATGGTCTCTGTTGGCTCTCATAAAGCAGATGGTCTCTGTTGGCTCTCATAAAGCAGATGGTCTCTGTTGGCTCTCATAAAGCAGATGGTCTCTGTTGGCTCTCATAAAGCAGATGGTCTCTGTTGGCTCTCATAAAGCAGATGATCTCTGTTGGCTCTCATAAAGCAGCTGGTCTCAGTTGGCTCTCATAAAGCAGATGGTCTCTGTTGGCTCTCATAAAGCAGATGGTCTCTGTTGGCTCTCATAAAGCAGATGGTCTCTGTTGGCTCTCATAAAGCAGATAGTCTATGTTGGCTCTCATAAAGCAGATGGTCTCTGTTGGCTCTCAAAGCAACTGGTCTCTGTTGGCTCTCATAAAGCAGATGGTCTCTGTTGGCTCTCATAAAGCAGATGGTCTCTGTTGGCTCTCATAAAGCAGATGGTCTCTGTTGGCTCTCATAAAGCAGATGGTCTCTGTTGGCTCTCATAAAGCAGATAGTCTATGTTGGCTCTCATAAAGCAGATGGTCTCTGTTGGCTCTCAAAGCAACTGGTCTCTGTTGGCTCTCATAAAGCAGATGGTCTCTGTTGGCTCTCATAAAGCAGATGGTCTCTGTTGGCTCTCATAAAGCAGATTGTCTCTGGGTGTATCAGAGAGACACAGGCTGCGTCAAAATGGCACCCTCATTCCTGGCCAAAAAGTAGTGCACTATATAGGGAATAGGGTGTCATTTCACACGCTTAATCTGACGTGCAAAAACTGGTTGAACCAACATTGTTTCCACATCATTTCAACCCAAAAAATGTAATGTGATGAAATTGAAGCAAGGTGGAAAACTGATTGGATTTGCAGGAAGTCATCAACGTAAGGGAATTTTGTCTTTTTTTCACCTAACTTCTAACCTAAACCAATGATAGGGTGACATTTTTGGTTGATTTCACATTGAATTCACGTTAGTTGAAAACTCAACCAAATGTAAATCAAAACTAGACGAACTGATGTCTGTGCCCAGGGGTTAGCTCTGAGGAGCAGAAAGCTCTGAGGAGTTTAAAGATGCCTGAGGCGCTGTAGTGAGCCTAACACATACAACCCCCCACTGGTGGAAAAAACTAAAGCCTATATATGTACCAAATGGCACCCTATTCCCTATATAGTGCCCTGCTTTATGTACCAAATGGCACCCTATTCCCTATATAGTGCACTGCTTTATGTACCAAATGGCACCCTATTCCCTATATAGTGCACTGCTTTATGTACCAAATGGCACCCTATTCCCTATATAGTGCACTGCTTTATGTACCAAATGGCACACTATTCCCTATTTAGTGCACTGCTTTTGGCCAGGCAGTACACTATACACTGAGTGTACAAAACGTTAGGAACACCTTCCTAATATTGAGTTGCACCCCCTTTTGCCCTCAGAACAGCTTCAATTCGTCGGGCATGGACTCTACAAGGTGTCGAAAGCGTTCCACAGGGATGCTGGCCCATGTTGACTCCAATGCTTCCTACAGTTGTGTCAAGTTGGCTGGATGTCCTTTGGGTGGTGGATCATTCTTGATACACACGGAAAACTGTTGAGCGTGAAAACTCAGCAGCGTTGCAGTTCTTGACACACTCAAACCGGTGCGCCTGGCACCTACTACTATACCCTGTTCAAAGGCACTTCAATCTTTTGTCTTGCCCAATCACCCTCTGAATGGCACACATACAAAATCCATGTCTAAATTGTCTCAAGGCTTAAAACTCCTTATTTTAACCCGTCTCCTCCCCTTCATCTACACTGATTGAAGTGGATTTATCAAGTGACATCAATAAGGGATCATAGCTTTCACCTGGATTCACCTGGTCAGTCTATATCACGGAAAGCGCAGGTGTTCATAATGTTTTGTCCACTCAGTGTATAGAAGGAATAGCGTGACACGTTAACAACATGGAGACACTATACAAACAGCAGGGGGAGAAGTAGGGAGGGGACACTCAGGTATAGTAAGGTTTCAAACTGAGCATCATTTAGTCAAGGGACTGAAGGAACTAACGCTTCAGCAGATTACTACATCTCTGATGCAGCAGGACCATGGGCTTTACTGGGGGTAGAATACAGCCTTGGACTAAATCTGCTCTGTGTGTGTGTGTGTGTGTGTGTGTGTGTGTGTTTGTGTGTGTGTGTAAGTGTCTGTGTGTGTGTGTGTGTCTGTGTGTGTGTGTGTGTGTGTCTGTGTGTGTGTGTGTGTGTGTGTGTGTGTGTGTCTGTGTGTGTGTGTAAGTGTCTGTGTGTGTGTGTGTGTCTGTGTGTGTGTGTGTGTCTGTGTGTGTGTACGCATGTGGGTTGGTGTGTGTGTGTGTGTGTGTGTGTGTGTGTGTGTGTGTGTGTGTGTGTGTGTGTGTGTGTGTGTGTCTGTGTGTCTGTGTGTGTGTGTGTGTCTGTGTGTGTGTGTGTGTGTGTGTCTGTGTGTGTGTACGCATGTGGGTTGGTGTGTGTGTGTGTGTGTGTGGTTGTCCGTGTGTATTTGCTCCCATGTGTTCAATGCGTATCCAGAAAGATACAGTGTACTTGCTGAACTGACTGGAATTTAAATGAAACTGACTCCAACCCTGGTTTGAGTTACGATTCATGCCTTTGGACAGGTGTCTTTCCTCACCAAGTGACCTTAACTCCTGGCCCTAGCTATGACAGCTATTCATATGGGTTCATTTTCCCTTTCATTCATGGCCCTACTCATAACCTGTTGCTCAATATTAAACATCTATTCATCGCTAATGCAGTCAACATCAAGGTTGATCTGAATAAAATATGAAACACAAAGGGATAACTACAGGACTGTAACACAGCTAGCAGATAGCGACGGCTGTGGCTAATTCTCCAGGGCTTTCTCCGAATATGTCTTGGCTGATTAAGAGTGAGAAAGGAAGAGAGAGAATGAGAGAGAGAGAGAGAGAGAGAGAGAGAGGGAGAAAGAGCGTGAACGAGAGAGAGAGAGAGAGAGAGAGAGAGAGAGAGAGAGAGAGGGAGAAAGAGTGTGAATGAGAGAGAGAGAGAGAGAGAGAGAGAGAGACAGGGAGAAAGAGCGTGAACGAGAGAGAGAGACAGGGAGAAAGAGTGTGAATGAGAGAGAGAGAGAGAGAGAGAGAGAGAGAGACAGGGAGAAAGAGTGTGAACGAGAGAGAGAGAGAGAAAGTAGATGAGTTTAAAGCCGACAGAGTAATAAGTAATAATAAGTAATAACTTCAGATAAAAGCTGGCATACTTTGGCCATCCATGGAAATCTAAAATAGGAAATTCCTGTACACAGAGCCATGTGTCACGCCCTGGCTCTGGGGACTCTAGTATGTTGAGCCAGGGTGTGAGTTTTCATTTGTTTTTTGTTCTAGTTTTGTATTTCTATGTTGGCCAGTGTGGTTCTCAATCAGAGGCAACGTGTTTCAGCTGTTGCTTGTCGTCTCTGATTGGGAACCATACTTAAGCAGCCAATTTTCCCACAGTGTTTGTGGGATCTTGTTCCAGTGTGGTTTGTGTTAGACCGAAGTTGTCACGTTATCGTTTGTTGTTTTTGTTCGTGTTATCATTAGTTAATAAATATGTTCACCTTTCACGCTGCGCCTTGGTCCTCTGTACCCGACGATCGTGAGGTACTGGGGTGTGTTACCAGTCCGGTCCGGCCTGTTCCTGATCCCTGCGTGGGGCCAGTGGTGTGTGTCCCCAGTACGGTCCGGCCTGTTCCTGTTCCTCGCATCGAGTGTTCGGAGCCGGATCCGCCGCCAAGGCGGAGTGCCCACCCGGTCCCTCCCCTGTGGTGTTTGGTTGGCGCGGCCGGAGTCCGCGCCTTTGGGGGGGGGGTACTGTCACGCCCTGGCTCTGGGGACTCTAGTATGTTGAGCCAGGGTGTGAGTTTTCATTAGTTTTTTGTTCTAGTTTTGTATTTCTATGTTGGCCAGTGTGGTTCTCAATCAGAGGCAACGTGTTTCAGCTGTTGCTTGTTGTCTCTGATTGGGAACCATACTTTAGCAGCCAGTTTTCCCACAGTGTTTGTGGGATCTTGTTCCAATGTGGTTTGTGTTAGACCGAGGACGTCACGTTATCGTTTGTTGTTTTTGTTCGTGTTATCATTATTTTAATAAATATGTTCACCTTTCACGCTGCGCCTTGGTCCTCTGTACCCGACGATCGTGACACCATGCCAGGACAATGTACGTTGACCTTTAACTTCCTACATACACAAACACATATCACAATATTATCAAAATGATCATCTTAATCTAACCCAAGAGCAAATACAGTATCACAACTGTATAATCTTATATTCAATCTAACCCTGGCTGGATGGAACCAGTTCAACTGTATAATCTCATGTTTAATTTAACCCTGGCTGGATGGAACCAGTTCAACTGTGTAATCTCATGTTCAATCTAAACCTGGTTCAATCTAAACCTGTTTTAACATAATAATGATAGATTTAGTTTATTTAGTATGTGCATGGGCGGATTTAGTGATTTGGAGGCCCTAGGCAGAGGCCAGTCTGAGGCCCCTCCCATGTCTATTTAGTCATTTGGAGGCCCTAGGCAGAGGCCAGTCTGAGGCCCCTCCCATGTCTATTTAGTGATTTGGAGGCCCTAGGCAGAGGCCAGTCTGAGGCCCCTCCCATGTCTATTTAGTCATTTGGAGGCCCTAGGCAGAGGCCAGTCTGAGGCCCCTCCCATGTCTATTTAGTCATTTGGAGGCCCTAGGCAGAGGCCAGTCTGAGGCCCCTCCCATGTCTATTTAGTGATTTGGAGGCCCTAGGCAGAGGCCAGTCTGAGGCCCCTCCCATGTCTATTTAGTGATTTGGAGGCCCTAGGCAGAGGCCAGTCTGAGGCCCCTCCCATGTCTATTTAACCCAATTATTGCTAGTGATCGAAGAGCTGTTCGGAGCTCTTTCAGGTGAAAAAAAAGCAGAATGAAAAGACTAACTGAAAAGTACTGTGTGGAATCCTAAACTCGTCCTGCAGTACGATCCCCTCAAAATGAAAGGATCAAGTGTGGTCATTCATCTCTGAGATTTGTCTGACTCCTCTCCTCTCATGAACAAAGTATGGAAAGTTATAATGTAGATGCTACTGTAGCAGGCGTCGCTAACACAAGCTAGCTGACAATATTATCATAGACAGAGAAGCACAGTTCAGTTTGGGAGGGATTGGAACATAAGAGCCATGGAGATAACGTAACATAAAGGAGTTTTTATCGTTTTTACTGATAATGTAACAAATGACGTCAGAGACAATTACCAGTACTGGAGAATATGAGAAAAGTATTTTAAGAACTTATGAGAAGTTCCCACATTACATTACACGAGTCATAGATAATTTAACAGGGACCCAACACTTTATAACTTCAACCACAGAGTATCATATGACTACATTTCTCACCATTAAATTACCTCATAAAATGTTGTCTTTGGAAGTCAATAGTCTTCGATTTCCTCTGTGTTTTGTTGTGTTGTTCTGTACTGTAGTGAATTAAGATGGTCTGTGTTGTGTTGGTCTGTACTGTAGTGAATTAAGATGGTCTGTGTTGTGTTGGTCTGTACTGTAGTGAATTAAGATGGTCTGTGTTGAGTTGGTCTGTACTGTAGTGAATTAAGATGGTCTGTGTTGTGTTGGTCTGTACTGTAGTGAATTAAGATGGTCTGTGTTGTGTTGGTCTGTACTATAGTGAATTAAGATGGTCTGTGTTGTGTTGGTCTGTACTGTAGTGTATTAAGATGGTCTGTGTTGTGTTGGTCTGTACTATAGTGAATTAAGATGGTCTGTGTTGTGTTGGTCTGTACTATAGTGAATTAAGATGGTCTGTGTTGTGTTGGTCTGTACTATAGTGAATTAAGATGGTCTGTGTTGTGTTGGTCTGTACTATAGTGAATTAAGATGGTCTGTGTTGTGTTGGTCTGTACTATAGTGAATTAAGATGGTCTGTGTTGTGTTGGTCTGTACTATAGTGAATTAAGATGGTCTGTGTTGTGTTGGTCTGTACTATAGTGAATTAAGATGGTCTGTGTTGTGTTGGTCTGTACTATAGTGAATTAAGATGGTCTGTGTTGTGTTGGTCTGTACTATAGTGAATTAAGATGGTCTGTGTTGTGTTGGTCTGTACTATAGTGAATTAAGATGGTCTGTGTTGTGTTGGTCTGTACTGTAGTGAATTAAGATGGTCTGTGTTGTGTTGGTCTGTACTATAGTGCATTAAGATGGTCTGTGTTGTGTTGGTCTGTACTATAGTGAATTAAGATGGTCTGTGTTGTGTTGGTCTGTACTGTAGTGAATTAAGATGGTCTGTGTTGTGTTGGTCTGTACTGTAGTGAATTAAGATGGTCTGTGTTGTGTTGGTCTGTACTGTAGTGTATTAAGGTGGTCTGTGTTGTGTTGGTCTGTACTGTAGTGTATTAAGGTGGTCTGTGTTGTGTTGGTCTGTACTGTAGTGAATTAAGATGGTCTGTGTTGTGTTGGTCTGTACTGTAGTGAATTAAGATGGTCTGTGTTGTGTTGGTCTGTACTGTAGTGAATTAAGATGGTCTGTGTTGTGTTGGTCTGTACTATAGTGAATTAAGATGGTCTGTGTTGTGTTGGTCTGTACTATAGTGAATTAAGATGGTCTGTGTTGTGTTGGTCTGTACTATAGTGAATTAAGATGGTCTGTGTTGTGTTGGTCTGTACTGTAGTGAATTAAGATGGTCTGTGTTGTGTTGGTCTGTACTATAGTGAATTAAGATGGTCTGTGTTGTGTTGGTCTGTACTATAGTGAATTAAGATGGTCTGTGTTGTGTTGGTCTGTACTATAGTGAATTAAGATGGTCTGTGTTGTGTTGGTCTGTACTATAGTGAATTAAGATGGTCTGTGTTGTGTTGGTCTGTACTATAGTGAATTAAGATGGTCTGTGTTGTGTTGGTCTGTACTAATAGAATTGAAGATGAATTAAGATTAATTAAACATGCTTCTAGGGGACAGGTTGTTCTGAGTCCCAGTCTAAGTTAGGACCATACTCTCACATCCTTTCTTCCTCTACTTCCCTCTTTCTCTCTTCCCCTCATCCTCTCCTCTCCCCTCCTCTTCTCCTCCTCTCATCCTCTCCTCCTCTCATCCTTTCCTCTTCTCCTTCTCTCATCCTCTTCTCTCCTCATCCTCTCTTCTCTCCTCCTCTCATCCCCTTCCCTCCTCTTCCTCTCCTCTCATCCTCACTTCCTCTCTTCCTCCTCTTCCTCTCCTCCTTTCTTCTCCTCCTCTCGTCCCTCCTCTTCTCCTCCTCTCCTCCTCTCATCCTTTCCTCTTCTCCTCCTCTCATCCTCTTCTCTTCTCTCCTCATCCTCTCTTCTCTCCTCCTCTCATCCCCTTCCCTCCTCTTCCTCTCCTCTCATCCTCACTTCCTCTCTTCCTCCTCTTCCTCTCCTCCTTTCTTCTCCTCCTCTCGTCCCTCCTCTTCTACTCCTCTCCTCCTCTCATTCTCTTCCCTCCTCCTCTCCTCTCCTCCTCCTCTCCTCCTCTCCTCTCCTCTCCTCCTCCTCTCCTCTCCTCTCCTCTCCTCCACCTCTTATACCTTGGAGGTGTTCTATTATTTAGATGAATGTAACATAGTGATGTCTTTCTGGGGTGCTATACAAAGCTGATACAGTGGAAAGACAAGAGGGATTCCACCACACCTCTAATAATGCTGGACTAGCATCACCTTTATCACAGCAGTGTTAATTAGATAGGGACAGCATGCGTCTGCTCATGTGTGTGTCCTGCAGAAAGACCACCATCTGGTATGGTCTCACACACACTGCAACCTCATTATATATCTATCTCACCACTTAAACTGGAACCATCTCCCTCTCTCCCTCCCTCCCTGACTCCCTCTGATTAACTTAACTATTAAACTACATCTCCCATGTGCCCCTCTCTCACCACTCAATCCATACTAGACATTGTCTGTGTGTCCCAAACGGCACCCTATCCCCTTTATAGTGCACTACACAAGCCTCTGGTCAGACGTAGTGCACTGTAAAGGGAATAGGTTGTCATTAGGAACGAAGCCATTATACTGCAGCCAGTACAGACTAGACTACAGTAAAGACCATTACTGTAGCCCTGACACTAGACTACGGTAAAGACCATTACTGTAGCCCTGACACTAGACTACGGTAAAGACCATTACTGTAGCCCTGACACTAGACTACGGTAAAGACCATTACTGTAGCCCTGACACTAGACTACGGTAAAGACCATTACTGTAGCCCTGACACTAGACTACGGTAAAGACCATTACTGTAGCCCTGACACTAGACTACGGTAAAGACCATTACTGTAGCCCTGACACTAGACTACGGTAAAGACCATTACTGTAGCCCTGACACTAGACTACAGTAAAGACCATTACTGTAGCCCTGACACTAGACTACAGTAAAGACCATTACTGTAGCCCTGACACTAGACTACGGTAAAGACCATTACTGTAGCCCTGACACTAGACTACGGTAAAGACCATTACTGTAGCCCTGACACTAGACTACAGTAAAGACCATTACTGTAGCCCTGACACTAGACTACGGTAAAGACCATTACTGTAGCCCTGACACTAGACTACAGTAAAGACCATTATTGTAGCCCTGACACTAGACTACAGTAAAGACCATTACTGTAGCCCTGACACTAGACTACAGTAAAGAGCATTACTGTAGCCCTGACACTAGACTACGGTAAAGACCATTACTGTAGCCCTGACACTAGACTACAGTAAAGACCATTACTGTAGCCCTGACACTAGACTACAGTAAAGACCATTACTGTAGCCCTGACACTAGACTACAGTAAAGACCATTACTGTAGCCCTGACACTAGACTACAGTAAAGACCATTACTGTAGCCCTGACACTAGACTACAGTAAAGACCATTACTGTAGCCCTGACACTAGACTACAGTAAAGACCATTACTGTAGCCCTGACACTAGACTACGGTAAAGACCATTACTGTAGCCCTGACACTAGACTACGGTAAAGACCATTACTGTAGCCCTGACACTAGACTACGGTAAAGACCATTACTGTAGCCCTGACACTAGACTACGGTAAAGACCATTACTGTAGCCCTGACACTAGACTACAGTAAAGACCATTACTGTAGCCCTGACACTAGACTACGGTAAAGACCATTACTGTAGCCCTGACACTAGACTACGGTAAAGACCACATGGAGGGATGATGTGGAGGAGAGGAGGAGAGGAGAGGGATGATGAGGTGGAGGAGAGGATGAGAGGAGGAGAGGAGGAGAGGAGGAGAGGAGGAGAGGAGAGGGATGATGAGGAGAGGAGGAGAGGAGAGGGATGATGAGGTGGAGGAGAGGAGGAGAGGAGGAGAGAAGAGAGGGATGGAGGGTTGATGAGGGGGAGGAGAGGAGGAGAGGAGAAGAGAGGGATGGAGGGTTGATGAGGGGGAGGAGAGGAGGAGAGGAGGAGAGGAGGAGAGGAGAAGAGAGGGATGGAGGGTTGATGAGGTGGAGGAGAGGAGGAGAGGAGAAGAGAGGGATGGAGGGATGATGAGGTGGAGGAGAGGTCACCTGTATGTAGGACAGGTCGCGATGAAAAGGGAGAAGGAAAGGGGGTTGAGGGAAGAGGTGGGGGGGATGGAGGGATGAGTTGAATGAAAGGGGGGACAATGTGGAACTGTGTGTGTGTGTGTGTGTGTGTGTGTGTGTGTGTGTGTGTGTGTGTATGTGTGTGTGTGTGTGTGTGTGTGTGTGTGTGTGTGTGTGTGTGTGTGTGTGTGTGTGTGTGTGTGTGTGTGTGTGTGTGTGTGTGTGTGTTTGAAAGAGTATAAACCTACATTATGAGTCATCCTCCCTGACTCTGACCTCTCTGTCACTTGATCTACTCCTACTGAACTGACCTCATACTCTGTATGACCTGTATACACACACACACACACACACACACACACACACACACACACACACACACAGTGAGTGTGTTGACCAGTGGAGCCCTGCGCATCACATCTTTTATTTTAGACACTGCCCTACAAAACCATTCTTTCTTCACCCCTTTCTATATTTCTCCCTCCCCCCATCCTCTTTTTTTAAAGGCTCTGCTCTCAATTTTACACCCCAGTCTGTCCTAATGGTCAGAGTTCTCTCCAGTCTGTCCTAATGGTCAGGGATCTCTCCAGTCTGTCCTAATGGTCAGAGATCTCTCCAGTCTGTCCTAATGGTCAGAGATCTCTCCAGTCTGTCCTAATGGTCAGGGATCTCTCCAGTCTGTCCTAATGGTCAGAGATCTCTCCAGTCTGTCCTAATGGTCAGAGATCTCTCCAGTCTGTCCTAATGGTCAGGGATCTCTCCAGTCTGTCCTAATGGTCAGAGATCTCTCCAGTCTGTCCTAATGGTCAGAGATCTCTCCAGTCTGTCCTAATGGTCAGAGATCTCTCCAGTCTGTCCTAATGGTCAGAGATCTCTCCAGTCTGTCCTAATGGTCAGAGATCTCTCCAGTCTGTCCTAATGGTCAGAGATCTCTCCAGTCTGTCCTAATGGTCAGAGATCTCTCCAGTCTGTCCTAATGGTCAGAGATCTCTCCAGTCTGTCCTAATGGTCAGAGATCTCTCCAGTCTGTCCTAATGGTCAGAGATCTCTCCAGTCTGTCCTAATGGTCAGAGATCTCTCCAGTCTGTCCTAATGGTCAGAGTTCTCTCCAGTCTGTCCTAATGGTCAGAGATCTCTCCAGTCTGTCCTAATGGTCAGAGATCTCTCCAGTCTGTCCTAATGGTCAGAGATCTCTCCAGTCTGTCCTAATGGTCAGGGATCTCTCCAGTCTGTCCTAATGGTCAGGGATCTCTCCAGTCTGTCCTAATGGTCAGGGATCTCTCCAGTCTGTCCTAATGGTCAGAGATCTCTCCAGTCTGTCCTAATGGTCAGAGATCTCTCCAGTCTGTCCTAATGGTCAGAGATCTCTCCAGTCTGTCCTAATGGTCAGAGATCTCTCCAGTCTGTCCTAATGGTCAGAGATCTCTCCAGTCTGTCCTAATGGTCAGAGATCTCTCCAGTCTGTCCTAATGGTCAGGGATCTCTCCAGTCTGTCCTAATGGTCAGAGATCTCTCCAGTCTGTCCTAATGGTCAGGGATCTCTCCAGTCTGTCCTAATGGTCAGAGATCTCTCCAGTCTGTCCTAATGGTCAGGGATCTCTCCAGTCTGTCCTAATGGTCAGAGATCTCTCCAGTCTGTCCTAATGGTCAGAGATCTCTCCAGTCTGTCCTAATGGTCAGAGATCTCTCCAGTCTGTCCTAATGGTCAGGGATCTCTCCAGTCTGTCCTAATGGTCAGAGATCTCTCCAGTCTGTCCTAATGGTCAGAGATCTCTCCAGTCTGTCCTAATGGTCAGAGATCTCTCCAGTCTGTCCTAATGGTCAGAGATCTCTCCAGTCTGTCCTAATGGTCAGAGATCTCTCCAGTCTGTCCTAATGGTCAGAGATCTCTCCAGTCTGTCCTAATGGTCAGAGATCTCTCCAGTCTGTCCTAATGGTCAGAGATCTCTCCAGTCTGTCCTAATGGTCAGAGATCTCTCCAGTCTGTCCTAATGGTCAGAGATCTCTCCAGTCTGTCCTAATGGTCAGAGATCTCTCCAGTCTGTCCTAATGGTCAGGGATCTCTCCAGTCTGTCCTAATGGTCAGGGATCTCTCCAGTCTGTCCTAATGGTCAGGGATCTCCACTATCCATTAGCTTTTAGGATGTCACAAATATTGCCACTTTTTCTTTGAGGTCAATGTGAGCATCCCAAATGTCACCCTATTTTCTATATAGTGCACTACCTTTGACCAGAGCCCTATCGGGAATATGGTGCCATTTGGGACATAAACAATGACAATTCTTATTATCCTCCCTCGCTGTTCTACAAGCGTTTTCCTCCATATCACAATCACTGTCATTCCTCCAGTCTGTCCCTATTCCCTATGGGCTCTGGTCAAAAGTAGTGCACTATAAATGGAAAAAAGTAGTGCACTATAAATGGAATAGGGTTCCATTTGGGATGCAGACCCCAGTCTCCGTTCAGTATGATGCCCCATGCCTAAACACACATCACTATCCAAGCATCCTGAATATTCACCCAGGTGCTTTGTTAGTCCTGTGTCCCCCCACGACGCCAGCCATGACACATTTGTTTTGACTATTCGTTCAGGTATTAATGATTCAGCAAAGGAGCGCCGGGGAGGAGAAAGGGGAGGAATGGATTGAGGCAGTGAGGGAGGAATCAAGGGGAGGTGAGCAAACAGCAATAAAGCTTTCCTATTATTAGAGCAAGAGGCTGGAGGCAGGAAGAGATGAGGGGGGAGAGAGAGAGAGAGAGAGAGAGAGAGAGAGAGAGAGAGAGAGAGAGAGAGAGAGAGAGAGAGAGAGAGAGAGAGAGAAAAATAAAGAGAGAAAGGGAGAAAATGGGGAATGGTAGACAGACGGAGAGAGAGAGTGTTAGCATGAAATAGAGAGAGAGAAACAGAGAGAGGGAGAGAGAAAGAGACAGGGAGAGAAAGAGAGTGAGCGCTTACAGTGCAGAGCGTGAGTCACCCACCCAGCCAATCCCAGCCCTCCCCTCTCCCTGCCTGTTGCTTAGGTAACGTGATGTCAGACGGCTCCTGGCGACACCTCTGAGGTGTGTCATTGGAGGCCTCATTCTCCTCGTCTCCCGCTGTGTGTGTGTGTCAATCCAACAGGAGTGATCCTGTCATAGATTATCTAAATCAATACAGTTTTATGTCTGTTTGTGTGTGTGTGTGTGTTTCTGTGTCTATAATTAGTTGTTTCAGTAATCTGGTTATATGTACTGTATCTGGGATTTAGTGGCAAATCACTGAAAGAGTATCAGAAATGAGGCTATTCCCTCACTCCGCCCTCTCCCTCCCTCTCCCTCCCTCACTCCGCCCTCTCCCTCCCTCTCCCTCCCTCACTACGCCCTCTCCCTCCCTCGATTCCCCTCTCCCGCCCACTCCCTCCGTCACTCCTCCCTCTCCCTCTCACTCCGCCCTCTCCCCATCCCCCTCTCTCCCCCTCTCCCTCCCTCTCTCCCCCTCTCCCTCCCTCTCTCCCCCTCTCCCTCCCTCCCTCGCTCCCCCTCTCACTCCGCCCTCTCCCTCCCTCTCTCCCCCTCTCCCTCCCTCTCCTCCCTCCCTCTCCCTCCCTCTTTCCCCCTCCCCACTCCGCCCTCTCTCTCTCCCTCCCTCTCTCCCTCCCTCACTACGCCCTCTCCCTCCCTCGATTCCCCTCTCCCGCCCTCACTCTGCCCTCTCCCCGTCCCCCTCTCTCCCCCTCTCCCTCCCTCTCTCCCCCTCTCCCTCCCTCCCTCGCTCCCCTCTCACTCCGCCCTCCCCCCCCTCTCCTTCCCTCTCTCCCTCCCTCTTTCCCCCTCCCCCCTCCACCCACTCTCCCTCCCCCTCTCCCTCCCCCTCTCCCCTCCCCTCCCCCTCCCCTCCATCTCTCTCCCCTCCCCTTCCCTCTCTTCCTCCCCCTCCCCTCTCCCCCCTCTCTCTCCCTCTCTCTCCCCTCCCCTCCATCTCCTCTCCCCTCTCCCCCTCCCTCTCTCCCCTCCCCTCCATCTCTCTCCCCCTCTCCCTCCCCCTCTCTGCCTCCCCTCCCTCTCTCTCCCTCTCTCCCCCTCCCCCTCCCTCTCTCTCCCTCCCTCTCTCTCCATCCCTCTCCCTCTCCCCCCCCTCTCTCCCTCCCTCTCTCCCCTCCCCTCCCTTCTCCCCCTAACTCCCCCCTCTCCCTCCCCCCTCCCCTCCCTCCCTCTCTCCCTCCCCCTCCCTCCCTCCTCCCTCCCTCCCTCTCTCTCCCTCCCTCTCCCTCCCTCCCTCTCTCCTCTCCCTCTCCCTCTCCCTCCCTCTCTCTCCCTCTCCCTCTCTCCCTCTCCCTCTCTCTCCCTCCCTCCTCCCTCCCCCCTCTCCCCTCCCCCTCCCTCCCCCTCCCCCTCTCCCCTCCCCCTCCCTCCCCCTCTCCCTCCCTCTCTCCCTCCCTCTCTCTCCCCTTCTCATTCTCTCTCTCCCTCCCTCTCCCTCCCTCTCTCCCTCTCTCCCCTCCCCCTCTCCCTCCCTCCCCCTCTCCCTCCCTCTCTCCCTCCCTCTCTCTCCCCTTCTCATTCTCTCTCTCCCTCCCTCTCCCTCTCTCTCTCTCCCTCCCTCTCCCTCTCTCCCCCTCCCTCTCCCCCTCCCCCCTCCCTCTCTCCTCTCTCCCCTCCCCCTCCCTCTCTCTCCCCCTCTCCCTCCCTCTCTTCCTCCCCCTCTCCCCCCTCTCTCTCCCTCCCTCTCTCCCCTCCCCTCCCTCTCTCTCCCTCCCTCTCCTCTCTCCCCCTCCCCCTCCCTCTCTCTCCCCCTCTCCCTCCCGCTCATTCCGCTCTTCTCTTTCATCTAGGAAATCCTAAGAACATCTGGATGGCTAGGAAGGACGAATCAACTTTGTCAAATTAATGAAATACTCCACTTGGCTTTGTAAGGATAATGTGGCTACCACTGCTTAGAGCGGCTGGTCATCATCAAACTGTGCAGGGCTGAGGAAAGGAGAAGAGAGGAGACTTAAGCCTATACTTGTCCCTGCAGTATTGGAATCACCCCAGTAAACCAACAGAAACACCAAACCAGCCTCTGATAGCACAGAATGCTGAGCCAAAATAAATAGGACTATGTCTGTGAAGGATGCCAACTCACTGTCAAGCTTTCACCTCAGGAACGAGAGAGCTTATATCATTTCAAATGGATGTTTTATGCTTCCTTTCTGTTCTACACTCAAATAAAGGCTAGATGATGGACCCTATTCCCTCTATAGTGCACTTTGATGTAGGAATTAGGGTGCCATTTGGGACGTATCCTGAGAATGTGAGATACATCACTGTGTGTTAACCCCAATCTCCTGTCTGAGTGTTTGTAATTACTTTCCTAATATGACACCTGATGTCTCTGTGCCATCAATATACAGCCATCGAGAGACTTTACTTGGAAAACTTCTGTTTTGCTTTCAATGTCTCCCTAACATCAGCCAGCTTCCCTTTAACATCAACATTTCACCACTGTCTTATCTCTTCAATATAAGACAAACCTTTCAGAGTATTAATGTAGAAACAGCAGCAGGTCATCCTTATCTGTCACAAACAAAGCAGATGTATTATCAAGGTAAAACCCAAGTTTCATCCCAAATGGCACCCTATTCACTTTATAGCGCACTATGGGAGCCCTATGGGCCTGTTAAAAAGTAGTGCGCTACATAGGGAATAGGGTGCCATTTGGAACGCAACCTGATGAATACCGGAGTATCTGAACGAAACAAGGGTAGGCTTCACTTCACTCGCACACCAGAGAAAGAGATAGAGAGAGAGAGAGAGAGAGAGAGAGAGAGAGAGAGAGAGAGAGAGAGAGAGAGAGAGAGAGAGAGGAGAGACAGATATATATATATATAGAGGAGAGAGAGAGCGATAGAGGAGAGAGAGAGAGAGAGAGAGAGATAGAGATAGAGAAAGAGAACTCTACAAGGACGACACAGCAAGCCACACACCCACTCACACAGACAAATTCTCTCATAGAGGGAGACACACAGGAACACACATGATTGCAAGGTAGCAAACACAAACACACACACACACACCTGTCTCAGCTCAGTTGACACTGCAGGATGACAAACAACCTGCCAGCTGTAGTCAAGGCCTCCACTACATCTCTCTCTCTCTATACCATAATCACCAGCATCATCCTCTATAACTAAGCTACATTACCTTAGTCATACCCAGGCCTTGAGGCGGTCTGTGTGTGTGATACATTGTCCTACTGAGGTCTGCATTACTTCCTGGTTAGTCATGCCTAGCCTTGGAGTTCGTAGTTCAATAAGAAAGGGTTTTCTGGAACGTGTCACCTCTAACCATGTAGAATAGATGGATTTAAAATAGCTCCTCAATATTGCATAGGTGGCAAAAGTGTTGCAGGACAATTTTCAAGAGTAATGTATTTAATTTCCACTATAGTGTATATAGATAGCCCTCTCGCGTTAACCAACCATACAATTCAACCTTCTCCTTTACAAATAGTAAATGGTGAAAATGTCCTAAAGATGTATGGCCCTCATTCACCCTGATCAAGAACATATACAGGAGTTACTGGACAGTTCATAGTGTGTGTGTGTGTGTGTGTGTGTGTGTGTGTGTGTGTAAGTGTGTGTCAAATCCTCCTGTCTAGGTGTATCCTGTCAGGTAGTATATCCTGTCTAGGTGTATCCTGTCAGGTACTATATCCTACTGTCTAGGTGTATCCTGTCAGGTAGTATATCCTACTGTCTAGGTGTATCCTGTCAGGTAGTATATCCTGTCTAGGTGTATCCTGTCAGGTAGTATATCCTACTGTCTAGGTGTATCCTGTCAGGTAGTATATCCTACTGTCTAGGTGTATCCTGTCAGGTAGTATATCCTGTCTAGGTGTATCCTGTCAGGTAGTATATCCTACTGTCTAGGTGTATCCTGTCAGGTAGTTTATCCTGTCTAGGTGTATCCTGTCAGGTAGTATATCCTGTCTAGGTGTCTCCTGTCAGGTAGTATATCCTGTCTAGGTGTATCCTGTCAGGTAGTATATCCTACTGTCTAGGTGTATCCTGTCAGGTAGTATATCCTGTCTAGGTGTATCTGTCAGGTAGTATATCCTGTCTAGGTGTATTCTGTCAGGTAGTATATCCTGTCTAGGTGTATCCTGTCAGGTAGTATATCCTGTCTAGGTGTATCCTGTCAAGTAGTATATCCTGTCTAGGTGTATCCTGTCAGGTAGTTTATCCTGTCTAGGTGTATCCTGTCAGGTAGTTTATCCTGTCTAGGTGTATCCTGTCAGGTAGTATATCCTACTGTCTAGGTGTATCCTGTCAGGTAGTATATCCTACTGTCTAGGTGTATCCTGTCAGGTAGTATATCCTGTCTAGGTG
The DNA here is from genome assembly GCF_964263955.1 of Coregonus lavaretus. Classification (NCBI taxonomy): domain Eukaryota; kingdom Metazoa; phylum Chordata; class Actinopteri; order Salmoniformes; family Salmonidae; genus Coregonus; species Coregonus lavaretus. Next base: position 31,608 of record NW_028158395.1, read on the forward strand.
TATCCTGTCGGGTAGTATATCCTGTCTAGGTGTATCCTGTCAGGTAGTATATCCTGTCTAGGTGTATCCTGTCAGGTAGTTTATCCTGTCTAGGTGTATCCTGTCAGGTAGTATATCCTACTGTCTAGGTGTATCCTGTCAGGTAGTATATCCTACTGTCTAGGTGTATCCTGTCAGGTAGTATATCCTACTGTCTAGGTGTATCCTGTCAGGTAGTATATCCTGTCTAGGTGTATCCTGTCAGGTAGTATATCCTGTCTAGGTGTATCCTGTCAGGTAGTATATCCTGTCTAGGTGTATCCTGTCAGGTAGTTTATCCTGTCTAGGTGTATCCTGTCAGGTAGTATATCCTACTGTCTAGGTGTATCCTGTCAGGTAGTATATCCTACTGTCTAGGTGTATCCTGTCAGGTAGTATATCCTGTCTAGGTGTATCCTGTCAGGTAGTATATCCTGTCTAGGTGTATCCTGTCAGGTAGTATATCCTGTCTAGGTGTATCCTGTCAAGTAGTATATCCTGTCTAGGTGTACCCTGTCAGGTAGTTTATCCTGTCTAGGTGTATCCTGTCAGGTAGTTTATCCTGTCTAGGTGTATCCTGTCAGGTAGTATATCCTACTGTCTAGGTGTATCCTGTCAGGTAGTATATCCTACTGTCTAGGTGTATCCTGTCAGGTAGTATATCCTGTCTAGGTGTATCCTGTCGGGTAGTATATCCTGTCTAGGTGTATCCTGTCAGGTAGTATATCCTGTCTAGGTGTATCCTGTCAGGTAGTTTATCCTGTCTAGGTGTATCCTGTCAGGTAGTATATCCTACTGTCTAGGTGTATCCTGTCAGGTAGTATATCCTACTGTCTAGGTGTATCCTGTCAGGTAGTATATCCTACTGTCTAGGTGTATCCTGTCAGGTAGTATATCCTGTCTAGGTGTATCCTGTCAGGTAGTATATCCTGTCTAGGTGTATCCTGTCAGGTAGTATATCCTGTCTAGGTGTATCCTGTCAGGTAGTTTATCCTGTCTAGGTGTATCCTGTCAGGTAGTATATCCTACTGTCTAGGTGTATCCTGTCAGGTAGTATATCCTACTGTCTAGGTGTATCCTGTCAGGTAGTATATCCTGTCTAGGTGTATCCTGTCAGGTAGTATATCCTGTCTAGGTGTATCCTGTCAGGTAGTATATCCTGTCTAGGTGTATCCTGTCAGGTAGTATATCCTACTGTCTAGGTGTATCCTGTCAGGTAGTATATCCTGTCTAGGTGTATCCTGTCAGGTAGTATATCCTGTCTAGGTGTATCCTGTCAGGTAGTATATCCTGTCTAGGTGTATTCTGTCAGGTAGTATATCCTACTGTCTAGGTGTATCCTGTCAGGTAGTTTATCCTGTCTAGGTGTATCCTGTCAGGTAGTATATCCTGTCTAGGTGTATCCTGTCAGGTAGTATATCCTACTGTCTAGGTGTATCCTGTCAGGTAGTTTATCCTGTCTAGGTGTATCCTGTCAGGTAGTATATCCTGTCTAGGTGTATCCTGTCAGGTAGTATATCCTACTGTCTAGGTGTATCCTGTCAGGTAGTTTATCCTGTCTAGGTGTATCCTGTCAGGTAGTATATCATGTCTAGGTGTATCCTGTCAGGTAGTTTATCCTGACTAGGTGTATCCTGTCCGGTAGTATATCCTACTGTCTAGGTGTATCCTGTCAGGTAGTATATCCTGTCTAGGTGTATCCTGTCAGGTAGTTTATCCTGACTAGGTGTATCCTGTCAGGTAGTATATCCTGTCTAGGTGTATCCTGTCAGGTAGTATATCCTGTCTAGGTGTATCCTGTCAGGTAGTATATCCTACTGTCTAGGTGTATCCTGTCAGGTAGTATATCCTGTCTAGGTGTATCCTGTCAGGTAGTATATCCTGTCTAGGTGTATCCTGTCAGGTAGTATATCCTGTCTAGGTGTATCCTGTCAGGTAGTATATCCTGTCTAGGTGTATCCTGTCAGGTAGTTTATCCTGACTAGGTGTATCCTGTCCGGTAGTATATCCTACTGTCTAGGTGTATCCTGTCAGGTAGTATATCCTGTCTAGGTGTATCCTGTCAGGTAGTTTATCCTGACTAGGTGTATCCTGTCAGGTAGTATATCCTGTCTAGGTGTATCCTGTCAGGTAGTATATCCTGTCTAGGTGTATCCTGTCAGGTAGTATATCCTACTGTCTAGGTGTATCCTGTCAGGTAGTATATCCTGTCTAGGTGTATCCTGTCAGGTAGTATATCCTGTCTAGGTGTATCCTGTCAGGTAGTATATCCTGTCTAGGTGTATCCTGTCAGGTAGTATATCCTGTCTAGGTGTATCCTGTCAGGTAGTATATCCTACTGTCTAGGTGTATCCTGTCAGGTAGTATATCCTACTGTCTAGGTGTATCCTGTCAGGTAGTATATCCTACTGTCTAGGTGTATCCTGTCAAGTAGTATATCCTGTCTAGGTGTATCCTGTCAGGTAGTATATCCTACTGTCTAGGTGTATCCTGTCAGGTAGTATATCCTACTGTCTAGGTGTATCCTGTCAGGTAGTTTATCCTGTCTAGGTGTATCCTGTCAGGTAGTATATCCTGTCTAGGTGTCTCCTGTCAGGTAGTATATCCTGTCTAGGTGTATCCTGTCAGGTAGTATATCCTGTCTAGGTGTATCCTGTCAGGTAGTATATCCTGTCTAGGTGTATCCTGTCAGGTAGTATATCCTGTCTAGGTGTCTCCTGTCAGGTAGTATATCCTGTCTAGGTGTATCCTGTCAGGTAGTATATCCTGTCTAGGTGTATCCTGTCAGGTAGTTTATCCTGTCTAGGTGTATCCTGTCAGGTAGTATATCCTGTCTAGGTGTCTCCTGTCAGGTAGTATATCCTGTCTAGGTGTATCCTGTCAGGTAGTATATCCTGTCTAGGTGTATCCTGTCAGGTAGTATATCCTGTCTAGGTGTCTCCTGTCAGGTAGTATATCCTGTCTAGGTGTAATGTATTTAATTTCCACTATAGTGTATATAGATAGCCCTCTCGCGTTAACCAACCATACAATTCAACCTTCTCCTTTACAAATTGTAAATGGTGAAAATGTCCTAAAGATGTATGGCCCTCATTCACCCTGATCAAGAACATATACAGGAGTTACTGGACAGTTCATAGTGTGTGTGTGTGTGTGTGTGTGTGTGTAAGTGTGTGTCAAATCCTACTGTCTAGGTGTATCCTGTCAGGTAGTATATCCTGTCTAGGTGTATCCTGTCAGGTAGTATATCCTGTCTAGGTGTATCCTGTCAGGTAGTATATCCTGTCTAGGTGTATTCTGTCAGGTAGTATATCCTGTCTAGGTGTATTCTGTCAGGTAGTATATCCTGTCTAGGTGTATTCTGTCAGGTAGTATATCCTGTCTAGGTGTATCCTGTCAGGTGGTATATCCTACTGTCTAGGTGTTAGCGGTCACGACCACTGCCCTAACCCTTCATCTCTACCCATCACTGGGTGGCGCTTCATCTCTACTGTCACTGGGTGGATCTTCATCACTACTGTCACTGGGTGGAACTTCATCTCTACTGTCACTGGGTGGATCTTCATCACTACTGTCACTGGGTGGAGCTTCATCTCTACTGTCACTGGGTGGAGCTTCATCTCTACTGTCACTGGGTGGAGCTTCATCTCTACTGTCACTGGGTGGAGCTTCATCTCTACTGTCACTGGGTGGAGCTTCATCTCCACTGTCACTGGGTGGAGCTTCATCTCTACTGTCACTGGGTGGAGCTTCATCTCTATGATCCCAAATTGCACCCTATTCCCTTTATAGTGCAGTACTTTTGACCAGGGCCGACAGGGCTCATAAAGTAGGGACCATTTGGCTCTGGTCAAAAATAGTGCACTATAAAGGGAATAAGGATGCAACGACAAGATTGGCCCAGCTAGGCCGTAGCCCGTTATTAGGCCCTGTGTCCAGGCAGCTACTGTAGCCCATTATTAGGCCCTGTGTCCAGGCAGCTACTGTAGCCCATTATTAGGCCCTGTGTCCAGGCAGCTACTGTAGCCCATTATTAGGCCCTGTGCCCAGGCAGCTACTGTAGCCCATTATTAGGCCCTGTGCCCAGGAGGCAGCTACTGTAGCCCATTATTAGGCCCTGTGTCCAGGCAGCTACTGTAGCCCATTATTAGGCCCTGTGCCCAGGAGGCAGCTACTGTAGCCCATTATTAGGCCCTGTGTCCAGCTAGGCCGTAGCCCATTATTAGGCCCTGTGTCCAGGCAGCTACTGTAGCCCATTATTAGGCCCTGTGTCCAGGCAGCTACTGTAGCCCATTATTAGGCCCTGTGCCCACGCAGCTACTGTAGCCCATTATTAGGCCCTGTGCCCAGGCAGCTACTGTAGCCCATTATTAGGCCCTGTGTCCAGGCAGCTACTGTAGCCCATTATTAGGCCCTGTGCCCAGGCAGCTACTGTAGCCCATTATTAGGCCCTGTGCCCAGGGAGCTACTGTAGCCATTATTAGGCCCTGTGCCCAGGCAGCTACTGTAGCCCATTATTAGGCCCTGTGTCCAGGCAGCTACTGTAGGCCATTATTAGGCCCTGTGCCCAGGAGGCAGCTACTGTAGCCCATTATTAGGCCCTGTGTCCAGGATGCAGCTACTGTAGCCCATTATTAGGCCCTGTGTCCAGGAAGCAGCTACTGTAGGCCATTATTAGGCCCTGTGCCCAGGCAGCTACTGTAGCCCATTATTAGGCCCTGTGCCCAGGCAGCTACTGTAGCCCATTATTAGGCCCTGTGCCCAGGCAGCTACTGTAGCCCATTATTAGGCCCTGTGCCCAGGAGGCAGCTACTGTAGCCCATTATTAGGCCCTGTGTCCAGGCAGCTACTATAGCCCATTATTAGGCCCTGTGTCCAGGAGGCAGCTACTGTAGCCCATTATTAGGCCCTGTGCCCAGGCAGCTACTGTAGCCCATTATTAGGCCCTGTGCCCAGGCAGCTACTGTAGCCCATTATTAGGCCCTGTGTCCAGGCAGCTACTGTAGCCCATTATTAGGCCCTGTGTCCAGGCAGCTACTGTAGCCCATTATTAGGCCCTGTGCCCAGGCAGCTACTGTAGCCCATTATTAGGCCCTGTGCCCAAGCAGCTACTGTAGCCCATTATTAGGCCCTGTGCCAAGGCAGCTACTGTAGCCCATTATTAGGCCCTGTGCCCAGGAGGCAGCTACTGTAGGCCATTATTAGGCCCTGTGCCCAGGCAGCTACTGTAGCCCATTATTAGGCCCTGTGCCCAAGCTGCTACTGTAGCCCATTATTAGGCCCGTGTTTCCAGGCAGCTACTGTAGCCCATTATTAGGCCCTGTGCCCAGGAGGCAGCTACTGTAGGCCATTATTAGGCCCTGTGCCCAGGCAGCTACTGTAGCCCATTATTAGGCCCTGTGCCCAGGCAGCTACTGTAGCCCATTATTAGGCTCTGTGCCCAGGCAGCTACTGTAGCTCATTATTAGGCCCTGTGCCCAGGCAGCTACTGTAGCCCATTATTAGGCCCTGTGTCCAGGCAGCTACTGTAGCCCATTATTAGGCCCTGTGCCCAGGCAGCTACTGTAGCCCATTATTAGGCTCTGTGCCCAGGCAGCTACTGTAGCCCATTATTAGGCCCTGTGCCCAGGAGGCAACTACTGTAGCCCATTATTAGGCCCTGTGCCCAGGCAGCTACTGTAGCCCATTATTAGGCCCTGTGTCCAGGCAGCTACTGTAGCCCATTATTAGGCCCTGTGTCCAGGCAGCTACTGTAGCCCATTATTAGGCCCTGTGTCCAGGCAGCTACTGTAGCCCATTATTAGGCCCTGTGTCCAGGAGGCAGCTACTGTAGCCCATTATTAGGCCCTGTGTCCAGGCAGCTACTGTAGCCCATTATTAGGCCCTGTGTCCAGGCAGCTACTGTAGCCCATTATTAGGCCCTGTGCCAAGGCAGCTACTGTAGCTCATTATTAGGCCCTGTGTCCAGGCAGCTACTGTAGCTCATTATTAGGCCCTGTGCCAAGGCAGCTACTGTAGCTCATTATTAGGCCCTGTGTCCAGGCAGCTACTGTAGCCCATTATTAGGCCCTGTGTCCAGGAGGCAGCTACTGTAGCCCATTATTAGGCCCTGTGCCAAGGCAGCTACTGTAGCTCATTATTAGGCCCTGTGTCCAGGCAGCTACTGTAGCCCATTATCGGCTATGAAAAGCCAACTGAGATTTATTCCTGATTATTATTTGACCATGCTTGTCACTTATGAACATTTTTGAACATCTTGGCATGGTTCTGTTATAATCTCCACCCGGCACAGCCAGAAGAGGACTGGCCACCCCTCATAGCCTGGTTCCTCTCTAGGTTTCTTCCTAGGTTTTCGCCTTTCTAGGGAGTTTTTCCTAGCCACCGTGCTTCAACACCTGCATTACTAGCTGTTTGGGGTTTTAGGCTGGGTTTCTGTACAGCACTTCGAGATATTAGCTGATGTAAGAAGGGCTATATAAAATAAAATTGATTGATTGATTGATTAGGCCCTGTGTCCAGGAGGCAGCTACTGTAGCCCATTATTAGGCCCTGTGTCCAGGAGGCAGCTACTGTAGCCCATTATTAGGCCCTGTGCCCAGGCAGCTACTGTAGCCCATTATTAGGCCCTGTGCCCAGGAGGCAGCTACTGTAGCCCATTATTAGGCCCTGTGCCCAGGAGGCAGCTACTGTAGGCCATTATTAGGCCCTGTGCCCAGGCAGCTACTGTAGCCCATTATTAGGCCCTGTGCCCAAGCAGCTACTGTAGCCCATTATTAGGCCCTGTGCCCAGGCAGCTACTGTAGCCCATTATTAGGCCCTGTGCCCAGGAGGCAGCTACTGTAGGCCATTATTAGGCCCTGTGCCCAGGCAGCTACTGTAGCCCATTATTAGGCCCTGTGCCCAGGCAGCTACTGTAGCCCATTATTAGGCTCTGTGCCCAGGCAGCTACTGTAGCTCATTATTAGGCCCTGTGCCCAGGCAGCTACTGTAGCCCATTATTAGGCCCTGTGTCCAGGCAGCTACTGTAGCCCATTATTAGGCCCTGTGCCCAGGCAGCTACTGTAGCCCATTATTAGGCTCTGTGCCCAGGCAGCTACTGTAGCCCATTATTAGGCCCTGTGCCCAGGAGGCAACTACTGTAGCCCATTATTAGGCCCTGTGCCAAGGCAGCTACTGTAGCTCATTATTAGGCCCTGTGTCCAGGCAGCTACTGTAGCTCATTATTAGGCCCTGTGCCAAGGCAGCTACTGTAGCTCATTATTAGGCCCTGTGTCCAGGCAGCTACTGTAGCCCATTATTAGGCCCTGTGTCCAGGAGGCAGCTACTGTAGCCCATTATTAGGCCCTGTGCCAAGGCAGCTACTGTAGCTCATTATTAGGCCCTGTGTCCAGGCAGCTACTGTAGCCCATTATCGGCTATGAAAAGCCAACTGAGATTTATTCCTGATTATTATTTGACCATGCTTGTCACTTATGAACATTTTTGAACATCTTGGCATGGTTCTGTTATAATCTCCACCCGGCACAGCCAGAAGAGGACTGGCCACCCCTCATAGCCTGGTTCCTCTCTAGGTTTCTTCCTAGGTTTTCGCCTTTCTAGGGAGTTTTTCCTAGCCACCGTGCTTCAACACCTGCATTACTAGCTGTTTGGGGTTTTAGGCTGGGTTTCTGTACAGCACTTCGAGATATTAGCTGATGTAAGAAGGGCTATATAAAATAAAATTGATTGATTGATTGATTAGGCCCTGTGTCCAGGAGGCAGCTACTGTAGCCCATTATTAGGCCCTGTGTCCAGGAGGCAGCTACTGTAGCCCATTATTAGGCCCTGTGCCCAGGCAGCTACTGTAGCCCATTATTAGGCCCTGTGCCCAGGAGGCAGCTACTGTAGCCCATTATTAGGCCCTGTGCCCAGGCAGCTACTGTAGCCCATTATTAGGCCCTGTGCCCAGGCAGCTACTGTAGCCCATTATTAGGCTCTGTGCCCAGGCAGCTACTGTAGCCCATTATTAGGCCCTGTGTCCAGGAGGCAGCTACTGTAGCCCATTATTAGGCCCTGTGCCCAGGCAGCTACTGTAGCCCATTATTAGGCCCTGTGTCCAGGCAGCTACTGTAGCCCATTATTAGGCCCTGTGCCCAGGAGGCAGCTACTGTAGCCCATTATTAGGCCCTGTGCCCAGGCAGCTACTGTAGCTCATTATTAGGCCCTGTGTCCAGGCAGCTACTGTAGCCCATTATTAGGCCCTGTGTCCAGGCAGCTACTGTAGCCCATTATTAGGCCCTGTGCCCAGGCAGCTACTGTAGCCCATTATTAGGCCCTGTGCCCAGGCAGCTACTGTAGCCCATTATTAGGCCCTGTGTCCAGGCAGCTACTGTAGCCCATTATTAGGCCCTGTGCCCAGGCAGCTACTGTAGCCCATTATTAGGCCCTGTGTCCAGGAGGCAGCTACTGTAGCCCATTATTAGGCCCTGTGTCCAGGCAGCTACTGTAGCCCATTATTAGGCCCTGTGCCCAGGCAGCTACTGTAGCCCATTATTAGGCCCTGTGTCCAGGCAGCTACTGTAGCCCATTATTAGGCCCTGTGCCCAGGCAGCTACTGTAGCCCATTATTAGGCCCTGTGCCCAGGCAGCTACTGTAGCCCATTATTAGGCCCTGTGTCCAGGCAGCTACTGTAGCCCATTATTAGGCCCTGTGCCCAGGCAGCTACTGTAGGCCACAGCCTTCTGTTAGGCTTTTCATCAAAGCACTACATTAATGGAGAATAAATTGGCACCATCTTTCACAGGGGTCACAGAATATATAGAGGAACGATGTTGGCACTGAATAGCATTAAAATAGAGTAAATACATTCCCACTAAAATAGAGCAAATATGAAGCCTAACTGTGCTGTAAATATAATGTGCGTTGGGCATATGTATACATTTATGCAGGTGAAAGATGCATCTAAAATGTAATAAACAAAATAACAATAATGATTATGTAAATAAACAAGGGAAAGGTGGTTCAAAGAGAGCCAGGGGACTCGACCAGTGGAGAGAGTAGAGAGAGACAAGATGGTAGCCAGGGGACTCAACCAGTGGAGAGAGTAGAGAGAGACAAGATGGTAGCCAGGGGACTCAACCAGTGGAGAGAGTAGAGAGAGACAGGATGGTAGCCAGGGTACTCAACCAGTGGAGAGAGTAGAGAGAGACAAGATGGTAGCCAGAGGTGTCGTGTACAATGTCCCTGTCCATTTCACTCTATGCTACTGCACATTCACACCACCTACAGTACTGCACTGCTGTATTGGACTCACTACAGAGAGCCATTGGAGGACATTTACATGATGAATAACATACAATGTATTAGTGATGTCTTTTCTGAGTGTACTGCACCGTGTGTGTGTGTGTGTGTGTGTGTGTGTGTGTGTGTTGGTTCTTCTATCCTTGTGGGGACCTAAAATCCCCCAAAGTCCCCACAAGGATAGTAAAACAAGGGAAATTCTCCCTCGTGGGGACATTTCCCACGTCCCCATGATGAAAAAAAAAGAAGGCTATTTTAAACTTTGGGTTAGATTTAGGGTTAGGGTTACAATTAGGATTAGGGTTAGAATTAGGGTTAGGGTTTAGGTTCTCCTCTCTCCTCCACCTACTGCTCCACCTACTCCACCTCTCTCCACCTCCTCCTCCTCTCTCCCTCCTCCTCCTCTCTCCCTCCTCCTCCTCTCTCCCTCCTCCTCCTCTCTCCACCTCCTCCTCCTCTCTCCACCTACTCCTCCTCTTTACCTCCTCCTTCCCTCTCCTCCACCTACTCCTCCTCTCTCCACCTCCTCTCTCCTCCTCCTCCACCTCTCTCCACCTACTCCACCTCTCTCCACCTCCTCCTCCTCTCTCCCTCCTCCTCCTCTCTACCTCCTCCTCCTCCTCTCTACCTCCTCCTCCTCCTCTCTCCACCTAATCCTCCTCTCTCCTCCTCCTCCTCCTCCTCCTCCTCTCTCCACCTCCTCCTCCTCTCTCCACCTCCTCCTCCTCCTCTCTACCTCCTCCTCCTCCTCTCCTCCACCTACTCCTCCTCTCTCCCCTCCTCTCTCCCTCTACCTCCACCTACTCCTCCTCTCTACCTCCTCCTCCTCCTCTCTCCTCCTCCTCTCTTAACACATCTTAGTCTGTTATCAAAGAGATAGCAAGACACTGCTCCTCAGGAATGACTGCAGCCAAACAGCAGCACGAGGTCAGGCTAGAACAACACTTCTCCAGTAACGACTTGGCTATCTGGAAAGGATTTCACCAACTACAAACCGAAAGCCCCTCAGGCAGCAGACGACCCCTACTGCCGAATCAACTAAAACAGTTCTACTGCAGATTTGACTCACAAAGGCCCCTCAACCATCAGGACAGTGCTAAAACTCTCCTCTGGCAGGCGATTCAGGTCAATCATGACCAAAACCACCCGCCAGCTGAACAGTTTCTTTCCCCGTGCTGTGTCCCTCACCTACCAGCCATCTGGCCCATAAAGACTAAAGGACTACGTACTCTATGTGGCACACTTCATCAAGCCATCTCTAAACTGTACACTAAATAACTGCACTATACTGCATCAAGCCATCTCTGAACTGTACACTAAATAACTGCACTATACTGCATCAAGCCATCTCTGAACTGTACACTAAATAACTGCAATATACTGCATCAAGCCATCTCTGAACTGTACACTAAATAACTGCACTATACTTCATCAAGCCATCTCTAAACTGTACACTAAATAACTGCACTATACTTCATCAAGCCATCTCTAAACTGTACACTAAATAACTGCACTATACTGCATCAAGCCATCTCTAAACTGTACACTAAATAACTGCACTATACTGCATCAAGCCATCTCTAAACTGTACACTAAATAACTGCACTATACTGCATCAAGCCATCTCTAAACTGTACACTAAATAACTGCACTATACTGCATCAAGCCATCTCTAAACTGTACACTAAATAACTGCACTATACTGCATCAAGCCATCTCTAAACTGTACACTAAATAACTGCACTATACTGCATCAAGCCATCTCTGAACTGTACACTAAATAACTGCACTATACTTCATCAAGCCATCTCTAAACTGTACACTAAATAACTGCACTATACTACATCAAGCCATCTCTAAACTGTACACTAAATAACTGCACTATACTTCATCAAGCCATCTCTAAACTGTACACTAAATAACTGCACTATACTGCATTTGCACTGTGTTCATATCTCTGCTTTTAGATATATTTATATTGATACTGTAAATGTGTTCATCCACTGTATATTTGTATATCCACTGCTCTACCTCTTTGCATACACATGTAATGTCTGTAAACTTTGTGTAAACTCTTCAGTCTGTTTTTCTGTCTCTAAATGTCTGTCACTGGCAGCACCACATCACCTAGTCAAATTCTGAGTACTTGTCCCACAGACGGACAGACAGAGGGTCCTGAAGTGTTAGTTTCCAGACAAGACAAGTGGTGACATCATCATTGTGCTGCGGGTATTGGAGCATGGTTAATAATGAGTGACAGAGTGATGATGTAACATGTTAACGCGGCCCGGAGCAGCAGGGCCATCTGATAGGACAGATAGAGACACTTCCCTATTGGTCACACTTTAGACACGGGGTGGTCCCAAATAGCATCCTATTTCCTATACTACTTGTCAAAAGGACCATTTTTTGGGACGCAGGTCCAGGAATGGCTGAAGATATTGCAACATTTACCTGGAGCCAACGCTGCAGATAGCATTACTGGGTGATTTGAAATATCAATCGATCAATAATATAATAATACTTTTAGCAAAAATGTTTATCTTTAATTTACAATCTGTAGAAACTATGAGAATAGAAAGGTTCAGCACTTTTGTGAAACATCCCCAGCACTGTTGAAAAATATATGGCAAATAGAAATCCAATATGGATGGTGTTAAGAGATAGATGGGAGGGGTTGAGTGGAGCTGAAAGGTGGGACTAATAACAACAAGATAACTCATGTAAAATATACTGTGTCTGTAGGTTCTCAGCTTTTGTGAAACAGCACAGTTAAAAACATATGTCAAATAGAAATCAAACCGGGTGGACATCAGAGATCGATGGGAGAGGATGAAGGTAGAGGAAGGGCAGGACTAAAAACAAACAAAAGATAACTATTGTAAAATAGATTGTGTCCGTAAAATGTATGTATAAGCTGGAAGTAAGTCTAAGTGTTGTTCATTAGTTTACTCCAATTAGGGGAGAGGTGGTAGGGTTAGTGGAAAATAATAAAGGAACATGTTTTTTAAAGATATATATATATATATATATTTATATGTATGTATGTATATGTATGTATATGTGTATATTTATATATATGTGGGTATGTATGTATGTATGTATATATGTATATACAGTACCAGTCAAAAGTTTGGACACACCTACTCATTCAAGGGTTTTTCTTTATTTTTACTATTTTCTACATTGTAGAATAATAGTGAAGACATCAAAACTGTGAAATAACACATATGGAATCATGTAGTAACCAAAAAAGTGTTAAACAAATCAAAATATATTTTATATTTGAGATTCTTCAAATAGCCACCCTTTGCCTTGATGGCAGCTTTGCACACTCTTGGCATTCTCTCAACCAGCTTCACCTGGAATGCTTTTCCAACAGTCTTGAAGGAGTTCCCACGTATGCTGAGCACTTGTTGGCTGCTTTTCCTTCACTCTGCGGTCCAACTCATCCCAAACCATCTCAATTGGGTTGAGGTCGGGTGATTGTGGAGGCCAGGTCATCTGATGCAGCACTCCATCACTCTCCTTCTTGGTCAAATAGCCCTTACACAGCCTGGAGGTGTGTTGGGTCATTGTCAGGTTGAAAAACAAATGATAGTCCCACTATGCCCAAACCAGATGGGATGGCGTATCGCTGCAGAATGCTGTGGTAGCCATGCTGGTTAAGTGTGCCTTGAATTCCAAATAAATGTAGAAAATAGTAAAAATAAAGAAAAACCCTGGAATGAGTAGGTGTCCAAACTTTTGACTGGTACTGTATATTTACAAAAATATATATATGGGGGATTGGAAATGATGCAGACAATTACATTGATGGAAGCTACAATCTATCTGCAATATTAAAGCTGATCTACCCCCTAAAAAAAAGGATTTAAAAAATAAATAAATAAAATAGGGTGCCATTTGGGATGCAGGCCTGGTAGGTACTAGTCACACATTAGACATGGGCGTAAACCACTGACTGTATATATGAATGGACAAAGCCATCGATCACGTGACACAATTCATTCCTATGTGAAGACTCAACAGCACATTGAAGCCAAATGAAGTCGGTTAAGATGGCGCCTCATGGAGACATGACATGCGCAGTTTGAGCTACTCCAGGAAGTGACGTTGCAGGCTAGCTCAGTGCTGCCCCCTCTCATTGAGTAACTCAAGTTGAAGGCCGACCGGGGTGCTGCAGGCTGTCATTAGCAACTTTATTACCTCTTCGTTGTGCAATTTAAAAATAATCGGTTCAAGGACATAGATCTGTTGTATTAGAAGCAATTATTGGTACCATGATTGTCTTTAAAAACAAATCTTTACAAGAAAATTGACCACAAAGATTGACATTTTTCCATTCACCATAATGGGGGATCTTTTCTGTTAACAATGCCTGCAGTACCGCGGTTGGCCTTGAACTTTGGTGTCTTCAATGAGAGGAGGCATTGGTTCTCCCCTGGTGTAAACATAGCGTGGCATACGGTCAGAGGGTCTGAATGTTTTCTCCAACCTCTCTATCACTCTCCCTCCCCCTTTCTCCTCCAACACATAGAAATAAACAACAGACGGTTGGTTCCCTGTGTGCCTAGCCTGTCAGTGGCAGCCATGTTCAGCTGGTGATGGGAAGCACACAGTCCTGTTCTCTGTCTGACAGGAACACACATTACCCATCTCACAACACACACACACAACCTGCCAGTTCCTTTACCCTAAATGCTACCCTACTCTCACTCTTCTTCCTCCGCTCTGCACCTTCCTCGCTCTCTCTTTCCCCCTGCCACTCTCTCTCTCTCCCCCCTGCCACTCTCTCTCTCTCCCCCCTGCCACTCTCTCTCTCTCTCCCCCTGCCACTCTCTCTCTCTCTCCCCCTGCCACTCTCTCTCTCTCCCCCCTGCCACTCTCTCTCTCTCTCCCCCTGCCACTCTCTCTCTCTCTCTCCCCCCTGCCACTCTCTCTCTCTCTCCCCCCTGCCACTCTCTCTCTCTCTCTCTCTCTCTCTCTCTCTCTCTCTCTCTCTCTCTCTCTCTCTCTCTCTCTCTCTCGCCCCCCTGCCTCTCTCTCTCCCCCCTGCCACTATCTCTCTCTCTCTCCCCCGCCTCTCTCTCTCTCCCCCTGCCTCTCTCTCTCTCCTCCCTGCCACTCTCTCTCTCTCCCCGTGCCACTCTCTCTCTCTCTCTCCTCCCTGCCTCTCTCTCTCTCTCTCTCTCTCTCTCTCTCTCTCTCTCT